>NW_028301150.1:672500-897500 GCF_049000335.1 Polistes dominula
TCTTTACTTATCGCTTCGATAAACCGATTAAAACTTCCTTGGTTTTTATTTATATTGTTTGAACTTTATTTTCTATGTTAATTTTTTAATTCATGTTGTGTGTGTGTGTTTTTTTTTTTTCGAAGATTATCTCTAACCTTTCGCGAATGATGAAGAAGAAACTTCTTTTTTCTTATAAAAAGATTCTAACTTTTATCTCCTTTTTTCTTTTCTTCTTTGAAATCTTTGGCAAATCTTTTGTTTTATTTTATTTTATTTATTTTTTTTTTTTTTGAGAGAGAGAGAGAAAACTCAACATCGAACAGATACATTTTGAAAATATCAAATGGATTTTATGCAACGTAAATTTATCAATGATACAATATTTCGTGTAACATTTAATCATATTGTAAATTAATCGTAAAAGATATTTCGATTTGAATCGGTGAACACACAAGTACCGCGAACGGATTAAAGTGTACTGTACATCAGTGACATATTTATGGTGTATCTTTTTTCTTTCTCTCTCTTTTCAGTCAACACTTTAGTCATATATCGAAACAGATAGACAGACAGACAGAAAAGTGAAAGAGAAATAGACACACCGAATATAGTAGTAGCTCTCATTGTACTTTCCCCATTACTATTTCAAGCATATCCTATCTCACCTACACCACCCCAACTACTACTACAATCACCAACATCACTCACCCCCGCTTACTCTCGTCGTTCTTTTTCTTTTCATCGTGTACACACATTCAACCCCGAATGAAAAGGATTCTCGCGTTAATGAAGCGACACTGTCCACGAGCTGCTACGTTAGCGTGTACCTGGTTTAATGGGAATTTACACAGTACCATGGAGTCAATAGAACTTTCTTCGTCATGCTATTTAGTATTATATACGTACGAGTCAACGCTGCTACTTTTTTTGTTTTTTACCCTTTCCTTTTCTTTCTATTCATTTTTCGTTTTGTTTATTATTGATAACGTTGATATGCATTTGTGTTACATAGTGTAGGTGTATGTGTATATATATATATATACGTTACCACGGGAACTTTAACGCGAACACAGATACGTACCTGAAACAATAAAATATTATTTTGTTAATTAACCATTGATATTTTTTTTCTAAAATTAATTCTATTCAGAAATATTTCGATCTAACAATTTATATGCACGTAATTAATATTTTAATAAATATTCGTATAATTATCCTGAAAGAAATAGGATACGAAGACAGCGAATGGAAGGATCAAGCTCAGGGATGAGAACAATGACGGGATTCGGTATTTGCGGCAATAAACTTTCGAGTTCCTAATGCCAGTTAATAATAATAATAATAATTCGTATAATTATTTTTCTCAAGTTTGACTTTTATTCTAAAAAACATTGTACTTTTTGCCATAGTAATTTATAAGGAAAGTTAGGAAGATAGTTAAACCGTTCCGGTTAGTTGTCTTTTGCCAACGGGGGAATCCCTTACCGATCATCATAGTTATCGAAGCGAGATATCGAAGCGAGATATCGAAGGAGGAAGATACTGGACTCTCATCGCCGATACAAACTCGTACTCAGTTTGATAGCCTTATCGAAAGTTTCAAGGAGAGACTTCGGGCTATTAAAGCTTAACCGTGCACACCTCGTGCAACGTAATTTCCAAATACACGAACGCCAATTGAGGTCCTCTCCACTTGTTACTTTACACGAGTAAGAATTTTCATTGATATTCAATAGAGAAATGATCAAATCCTATGAGATTGTTTAAAAATTGAGAATAAAAAGAAAAATTATTGCAAAATGCAATCTGTAGCATCTTATAATGGATATGGCAGGTTGCATTAAAGCATTCACAATAATCCACTACCTATATATATATCTATACATATGTGTAATCCAAAAGGGTTGATACGTGAATAAATCATGGATTGAAAAAGTCTGTTCCATTGGAAAGAGAGACACTCTGGATTATATTCAAATGATAGAAATAATGGAAGGATACTTTTGTCCTGCGAACGAATTGTTAAAAAAAAATGATTTGTTCTTTTTATATTTTTTCAACTAAATTTTCCATTTGCTCGTCCCTTCGTTCTTCCGTTTCACGATTTTCAAATTACTCTGATTATAAAGAAGTTTTCATTCCAAAAAAAAAAAAAACGAAAGGTATGATAAACAAAAAAATTTCGTAAAAAGAAATAATATTATTACAGTAAGGAGATCACTTATTGTTCGCAAAACACTTGAATATTTTTTTTTTGTTCATCTTTCCCAAGGGATCGAGATGAAAAATAATGTTCTTATAATTTATCAGTCATGATAGTTTAGCGTTGATTAAAGCTACCAGATGCTTTAGATATCATTCTCATTGAGAAAGAGCCGTGGAAAGGAAGGGCTAGGATCTCTCGGTATGCAAATGTCTAACACTCATTCAGCGTATCGTATTAAGCCATCGCTTCTGCGTCTAATCCTAGATTAAAACGGATTATATATACGCGACACGTCTACGGTACAAGTACGCTAGAATGGCTAACAAGTTTTATCAACGTTACGCTAACATTCCAGGTAAACATTATGAACGATCGTTCAAACTCCAGACACCCGGTGCAGTGTACTTTGAAAAAGATATACATATACTGTTGAATCTTTTTAATAAGGATTACAAAAATACACATTTTCTTTTTTTTTAATCTATTAATTAAATTTAAGTTTTTCAAGATCAATTGAACAGTACACAAATTAGCAAAATTTCATTACTTTAATTATGTTAATCAGACAAGTCTCGTGAACTTTTGAGAGCACGCTAATTTAACATCTTTTTCACATAAATAATAATAATTATTATTATTATTATTATAAATTAATAATTCATTCTTTTAATTACGTGAAATTATTATTTACGTAATAATTCAAGACTTCTACTATCATTTATTTTTTCTTCCTCCTCGCTTTACTGGCAGAGGTAAGTAGAAAGGAAGCAAAGTTTTTTTCTTCTCTCATTTTTTCTTTCTCTTTCACTCTCTCTCTCTCTCTCTATCTCGTTCTTGATGTAATAATAACGCTCGACCAGTCTAAAATTGAAATTAATAGTTCCTTGAGTACTCTCTTTCTTCTTCTTTGAAATACTCAGACTAATTACCATCATAGTAACGTCAATACGAGCTTTAAAAATATGTCAAGAAACTAAAACCGAACGACTAAGAACGTAAAAGAAAATCGTGTATCATATTATATTTAATAACTAATTGATATTGATCAAATGTGTCTTATTATTTAAAAAAAAAAAGGAGACAATCATTAACATAATTAAAAAAAAAAAGATATTAAACCGCGGTTGCCATTTAGATAAAAAAAAATAAATCTTAGATAAAATAAGAAAGAAAGAACATTTCCTAAGCAGCTTTGTCTTATAACGGGTTCTTCCTTTTCCATATTTTTTTTCTCTTCTTTCTTTCTTTCTTTTTTTTTTTTTTTATTTTCCTCCTACCCACCCATAGTCTGAGCCAAACGGCTTCCATCTCTATCCGCAGCTTCTTTCCACTTTCTCGTCGTCGTCGTCGTCGTCGTCGGTGCATTTACCCGGCAAAGCGAATTTCCCGCCGAAAAGTCCTTCCTCGATAAGAGATACTCAACCCCTCCTACTGTCTTTCGTCTTTCACACGAAAAAGGATAGAAATAGATATAGTAACACGGTAACGAGAATGAGAGAGAGAGAGAGAGAAAGTATTCTTTCACAGAGAATTTTTCCACCAGCAACCAACCATTTCAACATACACTCACACACACATTATCAGAGCTGTCTCTTCTGTCTTTTATTCCACCCTTTCTGCCCCCCCCCCTCTACTTTTCTCTTCTCTTCTCTTCTCTTCTCTTTATTCCTTTTCGCGATTCCATCTCCAAGCGAAACGCCGAATCGAAAATTGATTGCTCGGCCCCGAGCAATACTACTCGGCAAAAGGGTACAAGTCCAGACGGGAATTGCAGAAAACCCAATCGCGAGGAGCTTGTTTCTTCAAGCGTGGATCCTTTTATTTTATTCCTACTCTTTCTTTATTTCTCTTACCGATAAACGAGACACACAAGACAATTTTGTTGGTACTACGATCGATGAAAAAAAAATAAAATAAAGGGCCAAGTTGGATCAAGGCGTATATATATCCACAGACTTCCCTACTGTCATTGTCAACTTGGTGAAAGAACTTAAAACAAATAAAACTTATCAAGTATCCAACTTTGACGATCCTAAAATCTATTGTCACGTTTCTTATTTCGTTTGAAAGTGAGATAAGAACCGATAAAAGGGACTCTAGAAAAGGGGTATAATGGTCGAGTAGTTCGTTTCCCACATTTGCGAGTTGAGTTTAATGGTTGTCGAGCAGTTTGTGACAGTTCGTAATCTACCAATGTATTTCTACGTGTCCGTCTCTTTCTCATTCCCTTTCTGTCTGTCTGTCTGTCTGTCTGTCTGTCTGTCTGTCCTTCTATCTGTCTCTTTAACTCTTCGTAAGTAAGTGTAAGAGACAATTTATTGACCAAAGTCAGAGAAACGTAACGACCGTTCTCCCTACGAAGTAGTACGCGTTTAGAAGATACCACCAGGATGTCCACAATGTTCCCTCAGTTTCCTCGTAGTGGTAAAGATGAATGAGTTTATATATCAGGTTATCTTGTTCGTGAAATAATTCGCTTATTCAAAGGTCATTCCGGATCAGACACGGCTTATATCGCGTATCAAAGAGAATTCTCGCGACACTGTTCTAAATTAAGTTTTATCATTTTCACTAACTAATACTACTACTACTACTACTGTAGTATTTCCAAGTCTGTGAATGTGCTGTTGTAAATGTGAAGATGATTAAATATAACCTTACGTTTGATGGTTGTGTCCGTAGGTATCTGTTTTATTCATTTTGTAAGAAAAAAGTTTTAAAACTTGGTCACAAATGCGAATACGAGGATATGATCGTTATCGATTTAAATGTCATACCAAATTGAAATTTTCTAATGGGAAATAATCAAAAGGATAGAAGAGAAATTGAATAAGGTAAAGATTAATTAGATAACTGATAACTCTTACATCTTTAAGAATTCATCTTTGATATATTCCTTTAATCATAATAAACCTTTAACTTAATTCACTTTGATCATTCCAACCCTTCCGTTTGACTTATCAGAAGAACTAACATTACTTGATTCGAGTAATAATTTTCACGTACAAATAAACAGACAAATATTATAGATAATTAATTGTTCATTCTTGAGTTAACTTGATCCTTCGTTATAATACGAATTCCTAGACATAATTCTCATCTATACTGTACTACTTCTCTTCCTATTCTTCCTTCAATCAGAAATCTTTCGTCTCAGAGGACACAACCACAGTAACCAAGAAGGAAACGATCGGCAAGTACTAGAAACCCTCTTACAGTTTCTCCCATGTAAGCACCGACGAACGACACGAAACAGTTTCTCCTTTTGCTTGGTAGCATCTAGGGTTTAGAACTTGGACAGGACTTCGGATCGAATTACCCACGCTCGAGGGGTATCATGGTAATTGTGAGAAGTTACACCACCCACGCGAATGCTCGCCGTTACTAGCCCCGAAGCCTTGTCAAGTTCAAAACCCTGTAGTATACAGACGTCAAGTGAGAGAGAGAGAGAGAGAGAGAGAGAAAGAAAGAGAATGGACCAATCCTTCGAGGAAATTCAACTTAATTGTCGGTTATTGGGCTAAGATGTACAATGAAACTGATCCCGTTTACTGTCCGATCTTATTCCTGATTCTAGAAATTCGACATCTGCATACGTCGAAGAGTTCTCTAACCTTCGGTCAATTTAACCAGAATTTCTACGATGAAAGGGGAATGGAAATTCGTCCTATGTTATTCTATATGTGAGTTACATACGTTTAATACATATACATATGTATGTGGTGTAATATATATATATCCATATGTAGATTGTATAAGCCATCATACGTGCATATAAATTGCATAGAATATACGTAGATGTAAATTGTATAATATCTACTACACTATATCTATATCTATATCTATATCTATATATATAATATTATTTGTAGAAAATATATGTTATGTGTGTATAATTATATAAAGTTATACGTCTATGTGTGTGTGTGTGTCACGTGTATCGAAATAATATAATCCATATTTTGTATTAAATATTCATTCAATTGGATATTTGATATTACCGTAAATTATTCATTTCTCTGATAATATCTACATCTTCGTAAACAAATTCTTTGATGTTAATCGAAAAATTTTGAGTAGTTAATTTAAAAAAAAATTTGTTTTTGAAAATTTTATATTACCATGAAGAAATTTGAACACTTTTCGAGAATATATATAATTTTGAGATATATTATCCCCATCTATTTGGGAACATTTGGAAAACGAATTGACGCGAGATGTCTTAGTAGAAGTGAAGTACTTTTCCATTTAAATGCAAAGTCGAAGAAAGTAATGAGAAAGCGTCTCTTTCTTTAGCAAACACAAGAAGGCAGCCGGATGATCGAACTTTCGGCAAACTTTTCCTAAGGACAAAGTGAGAATACGAACTTTTCAAAGCTGACGTTTCTTATATACGACGAGATGGCAATCTATTTTTTTTTTCTTTCCCTTTACCCTTTTCTTTTTTTTCTTTGAATACATATATACTTTGAACGTGACGGACGTTTATAACATAAACGTACGTTCATCGACCTTTAATAGGAAACCATTTTTTTTTTTTTTGAGGGATTTTCATATCACACGAATATTCGTTTATCTGTTCGTATTATAAATTAAAAAATCATTTCTTAGCAATACAAAAGTATTTCACAATTATTACACTGTGTAAATTGATAATTAATATTATTGCAAACAACACAATTCGAAATGACAAAAATGGATTTGATAATAATCGTCAATATTCCATTAATGGTTTTGAGAAATCTACCGTCTAGACTTGCTTTCGATCATTCGAGTTGATAGTCGATAAAACGAATTTTGTGGATAGAGATAAACGTGGCAGGGTTGAGGGTTGGGGTTGGGGTTCGGGGTTTGGGGGGGAGGAGGAATTGGGAGGGATTTCTAAGCAAGGCTTGAACATTTGTCGGAAATGCGAAAAAAGCTGGAAAGAGAAGAGAAGAGCTTCTACTACACACTCGTTGAAAAACTTTGTGAAATATTGAGAGACCTTCCTGAAAGACTTCCAATGTTCGCATGTGCCAGTTCGTCTCCGGTGATCTTTTTCTATCCTTCCTTCTTTCTTTTTCTTTCTTTTAAACTTTCTTTTTTTATTCGCACCAACCATACGCGTGTCACTTCTCTCATTCCATTCTTAAGTATGACGAGTTATACGAAGGGAGAAAAGAAAGATGGTAACACTGAAAAATATGTGTATGTACGTGTGTGTGTGTGTGTGTGTCTTTTTCTTCCAGATTTTCAGTCCCTTTTCTTAACTCTCCCTTTATCAATCTGTCTCTTTCTCTCTCTCTCTCTCTCTCTCTCTTTCTTTTTTTTATCTTTAAACTACTTTTGTCCTTTTTTACATTGGTAGATTTTTCTTCGGTCCATTCGCTATCCACCCATATTCTTTTTCTTTCCTTTAACACGAGGGATTGTACAATAAGACACACGTGACGAATTTTATGCGTGTCAATGGGATCTCGTAAAGTAGATAAAAAGGTTTCTTCTTTTTCTTTCTTTCTTTCTTTCTTTTCTTTTCTTCAAATCTAACAAATAGTAATATTATCCTATGATAGTGAATAGTAGTCGTCCACTTTGCATTATTAAATCTCCAAGAGACTTATTTCTACCAAGAAATGGAAGGGTGGAGGAAAGGGGTCCAGCAATCTCTTTATTTTCTCTCTCTCTCTCTCTCTCTCTCTCTCTCTATTTCTTTCTTTCTTTCTTTCTTTCTCTTATTTCGAGTTTGATTCGAAAAGTTTCACGAGTCAGGGATATCGGTGTAGAAAAATAATGCGTAACGTTTTTTCTTTTGCCAAAGATAATATCGAAGAAAGAGAATCGAATTTACCTGGAATTCTTTTAAGAGTTCGTTAAAAGAAAGAAAAAAATAGAAAAAGAAGAAAATAAATTGTCTTAGATCGTAGTAGCGTATAGTTTCGAATTGGAAAAGCACAATTCAGTTTAGCCAAAAAGGAGAAAGAAAGAAAAAAAAGGAAAGAATCATGAACGACAAGAAAATTCGATTCCCATTATTCGACGTACACACACACACACACACATAAGCTTGCACAATCACACGAACGTATTATCTCAACCCCAATATTTTTCTACCTTTCCCCCAAAAAAACCCCCAAAAAACAAAAATCCTTTTCATAGTGTACTTATCAAGTTTGAATTCTTGATGAAGAGGGGATGGGGATGGGGGCAAGGGGGCACCGTTTTCATCGATCTAATGGGATCAAGTATCATTCGAAAGAATAAGAGAACTTTTAAGGGGGTTTCATACTGAAATATTTTTCTTTGCACGCAGAATACATTCATCGAGTGGAAAGAAAATCCAATTTGTTCAGGAAGGGAGTTAGATAAAATTCGATCACGTAAGAAATCGAAAGGGTTATCGTGCTATCGAGACTACAGATTGACGAAATCGAGCTTTCATAGTATTTTCCTTCACCGCAAAACAGGATCGAGGATCTTCATTCACTCAGTCAGTCAGTCAGTCACCCAGTTACTTACTCACTTACACGTATCGAAGTAACTTCATTGTATTTTGTAGTAAACGCTTTCTATGTTGAGATCTGTTATCACACCTTAGCGTAGCTTCATAAAGGATCCAGTCTGAATTCCAATGTTTCGGAATCTAGCCAGAGGGAAAAGGCCGAGGCGTGACGAGTTTCAAAAGCACGCAAACACGTTGATCCATCTCAGTGTTTCAAAATGCAAAGGATTATACAGTGTACCTTTGGCGTCCGTTATAGTCACGTATATTCCATGCAACGATCTCATCACATTGGGACGCAAAGAATTTATCTTCCATGTCAAAACCCTTACCGAGGTATCTACCCTTTAACATTTTCATTTTCATCTTATTTTTCTTCTATTTTATCATCAAGACGAAAAAGAAATGACGAAAACGGATTTCAATGTAACAACAAGGAAAAGTAAATATAAAAATTGATAAACTAGCTACGCTTTTCCATGAGTAGTATCTATAAACCAAAGCAGAACAAGAGAAAGAGAGGGAGTGAGAAAGAGAGAGAGAGAGAGAGAGAGACTGGAAGTTGCTTGTGGAATACAAATTTGAAAGCGTCATCTCGAATATAAATCTCGTCTATAAATCCCAGACTATGTTCATTCTCTCACTCTCTCTCTCTCTCTCTCTCTCTCTCTCTCTTTTTTTTTCTTTCTTCCTCTCTTTTGCAGGTACGGACACTTTTGGAATACTAGTTACAACAATGGTAATGCCTTATCATTCTCCCTTACTTGAGTCGAGCGGCTAGCCTTCTTGAAGAAAAAGATTTGCGAAGATAAAGTGTGAAAAAAAGATAAAGAAAAAGAGAAAGAGAACGAGAGAGAGAGAGAGAGAGAAAATGTAAAAGAAAAGTAAGAGAAAGATAGGCGAGCATTAAGCTTACCTCAAAATCCGCTCCGTTAATTCTTAACCGTGTTACTTTCTTACATAAAGAAAAGAAAAGAAAGAAATAATGTTTTAGAGAGAGAGAGAGAGAGAGAGAAAAAAAAAAGGGTAGTAAAAAGGGTTCTAACACTTCCACTGACAGTCTCGAATAAAAGCAATTCCTTCTACTTTTCGGACATAATTTTGGTTTGGATAAACGTGACCAGCTTGCGAAATAAACATTGCAAACAGATAGGGATGGCAGAATTTCTTTTGGAAAATAAAAGAATGAAAATGAAGGGATGTATTGTATATAAAATATCTGCACTTGACTGCTCTTTCTCTCTCTTTCTCTCTCTTTCTCTCTCTTTCTCTCTCTTTCTCTCTTCTGATTACACAAAGATGACGTAAAACGATATCATCGAGTATTGTTTGTCGATGTGTTTGAAAATGAAAAAGGGGGTCCAAGACTCGTTGATAGTCTACCTGTTACCTGCAGTTGTGTGTAAGAATACGAATTGATAAAAACAAAATATGATTGGATTTTGAAATTTATAGGATTTACTAAAAATAGGATTACACGAGAACGATAGAAATAATAAATATTCAAATGGAATCGTACGTAATGTTCAATACATTTTTTTTTTGTTTTGTTTACTTTGTATTCTCGATCATTTTATTTAATAAACAATAATCACGATTATTATTTTTCTTTCTCATAATTTGCTAAGATAAATTTATTAACGTCATTTGTACGTGTTAAGTGTAATAAAAATTACATAATAATACGCTATGATAACGTTTACAACGTGATATTTGAATTACACAAGTTGCGAGAAGAAATTCTTGTGCTTTGCTAGAAAGAAAATTCTTTCGTTTGAGGAAACCCCTCTGAAAAAAGATAAAAGAAAAGAAAAAAAAAGAAGAAAAAAGTGTTAAAAGATCGTTTTCGTGAAATCATTTCGGTGGTTCTAACGAAACAGAACGACCAAAGATAGAAATAGAGGAAGAGCTACTAGCTAGATAAAGCGTGGAAAGGGAAAGGAAAAGGAATAGAGAAAATGAAATATACTTGAGGAAACTCGACGGAATTATTTACTCAGGAAAATAACGTCTGCACGAGAGTACTGTTGCATCAGAGCACTGTGTTCTCGCTTTCTGTTCCTTGCTTCCGTTGAATTTGGATACGTGGTTGCACGAAAAGGGAGACGTGGAAAACAGAAGAGAGAAATAGTGAACGTGTCCTACCCAAATGCATTTTCACTACACTCGGAGAAACGTATTCGCAAAGAATAGAATTAAACGTGAAACGTAGAAAACCGTGAACGCGAACAAAATTTCGACAACACCAAATTATTTTTTTTTAAGCTGATATCTTTTTCAAAAAAAATATAAAACAAAGAGAGAGAGAGAGAGAGAGAAATGACGATAACAATAGGGGTGGGGATAAATAAAAATAAAAATAAAAATAAAGATAAAAAAATGTGTCCTTATTCGGTAAGCCCAGAGAGCATTTAGTTTGAAAATAGAAAATTTTTCAACCGGTGATTTCCAGAAGGAAAAACGCACATCTATCTCATCATCCCCCTTCTCCTCCTGCTCCACCGTCCATCCACCATCAGCCCTTTTCGTCCTTCAAACGAATTCCAACGTAGCGGAATGCCGGCGCGCGCGTGCGACGACGTGCTGCAGAATTCCACGAACAGCAGCAGCAGCAGCAACAGCAACACTACTATTCGTTGCACCCCTTACAAAGGGCCTCGCGTAACACGATACGTTCCCTCCCCCTTTCTCACCCTCGTCTAATTCTCGTTGGTCCAACATTCTCCTACCAACAGACGCTACGTATTGTCAGAGGGAGAGTAGTAGTCGCCGTCGTAGTCGTCTGTACAGGGTTGTACCAGGTTGCGCAATGTGCCCGTTTTCCCGATAATGGGTTGTGCTTTGCATATACTGCCCGCTTTGCTACTGCTAGACGATACGATTTACAAATCTGTAATTAAAGCACTATTGTATACACAGGAAACGAATCTAAAGACCCACCCCTCTCTCTCTCTCTCTCTCTCTCTCCTATCCCCTCCTCACTCACCCTTTACGACAAAGGGAGAAACGAGAAGAATAATGGGAAACTTTGTTGTTGTTTTTTTTTCTTTTTTTTTACTTTACACACGTACACGACGATTTTTCTTGTGTGTTTATTCTTTTTTTGTCTTCTTCAATTTTAATCAACACATAAATAGAAACAGAAACTGTGAAACGTCGGAAATGAAATGAAAACGGGAAATAAAAAGAATAAGAAAGAGAGAGAGAGAGAGAGAGAGAGAAAGAAAGAAAAAAAACGAGAAATTCATCTCTCGTATTTCTTTTTTACCGTAATTACCGTCTTCTCTGTCTATCTCTTTTTTTTTTTTTTTTTTTTTTTTTTATTTGCAGACCAAACCCTCTTCTTCTTCTTCTTCATTATCATCATCTTTTCCTCGAGTCGTTAGATATAATATTAATTTAATTAGACTTATACATTTCATCGTTCTTTCATTATTATTACTTTTTATTTCCATTTGCATTAGTTTCTAATTTATTCCTATATTTCTTTTTTGTTTTAACTTATCCAGTAGGTTTATCCTTTGAAAATAAATTTCATTCCACTCTCTATATATCTGTCTTTCTCTTTCATATCTCTTCTCGTGGATTAATCAACGACAGGGGATGAGGTTTAAAGGTAAATGGCGTAGAACTTGCTCAAGGAATCCCAAGTCGCAGGATCTCGCGTGAATTCCACGATACGAGAACATCACTTCACTTCACTTCACTTCACTCTCTCTCTCTTTCTCTCTCACACTCACTCACTCACTATCTATCTATCTATCTATCTATCTATCTATCTATCTATCTCTATGTCTACCCGCGAGACAGCGTGATTTATATTCGACAAGGTTTCAGGATTCGATCGAAACACGAAGACGACGACGACGACGACGATGCCAACGACGACGAACATCGGACCAGAAACTTACAACCTGCTGATGGAGTAGCGACGTACTGCCAAGTATTTCCAATAAGGAGAACTCACTCTCTTTCTCTCTCTCTCTCTCTCTCACTCTCTCACTCACTCACTCTCTCACTCACTCACTCTCTTTACGAACAGCATGCCTTGAAGCATCTTAAGAGAGGAAGAAGAGGAAGAGGACTCCGGGAATGTGAGTGAACGTGAAAGACTCAGCAAGAGAGAGAGAGAGAGAGAGAGAGATAGAAGAGAAAGATGAGAAGGAGAATGAGGAGGAAAAGAGGAAGAGGAGGAGGAGAAGGGTGGGTGAGAGAACGTGGGGTAGGAAACACACTTTTCTTCTATGCCGTCGAGACTTCTGCCATTATCGGTGTTCTATCGTTAATGCGCCAGTTCTTCGATGTTTCTCTCCCATAAAGTTAACGCTTTACCCTTTACACTTACTTTCTTTCTTTCTTTCTCTTTTCAAATCAATCCCCCCAAAGACTCTCTTTCCAACCTTTCACGAACTTTTCTACTTCTCGATGATAACACGGACCCCGAATAATTCACTAAATAGACTACGGATAAAAGTCGCTTCTTCCAATCCTTTCGAAAGAATTTCGACAGAATCTTCAATTCTTTTTGATATTTATTTTTTGCATTAATTTACATTAATTGTTTTTCAAATCGGTATACATTGTATTCAATACATTTACATATGACTACAATGTAATTAGGAATTAGTAGTCAAGTTTTCTAGTAAATGTTGTAACAACTGTTGGAAGTGATCCAATAAAAAGAGAAATATTTAATGATACTGTTAGAATAATATAATCATATGTAATTATTATAACACACAAATGAGTAATCTCTTAGAAGAAAAAGAAGACAAAATTTGTATCTGATGGTATGTAATATATTTTCAAGTCAAAGTCTAATTATATTTGCAATGGATCATTTTTAAATTCTAATACGAATAAAGTAAAAAGTTAGAAAGAGTTCGATAACTATCAATAGTTTTTAAACTAAAAACTACGACGACAACGACAACGACAACGAAGACGAAGACAACGACGACGAATGACTTGCAACTTGGAACTAAGATCAATCTCAGAAATAAGAACAAAAGTCAAGGATTAAAAGTTTCTCAGAATCTCTGATCTGAAAGTTTTCTTTTCAACGAAATCGAAATTCTTAAGATCCTATAGCAAATGGTACAGACAGACAGCAGGTTCTTGTCTCTTTATATTTATACGCTTGTAGTATTATTTTTGTCTACGTGTATGTATGTGTTTGTATTATTACTCGGATTTCTTTTTTTTTTCTTTACTTTCATTCTTGCATCGCGAAGATAGGAAAAGCCTAGCTAGAAAGAAAGCACCGACTATTACTACTCGTTCTCGCGTTTGACCCAGTTACAAATGGGCTCATACAAATATCCAGATTTACATCGTTTTTTCACGAAGTAAATAAAAGAACATATTCTTTCTTCAATATAGGAAATGCGTGTTTCTATCAGACGACGTATTCGAATCGAGGACAAATATCTTCTGTTCTTTTCTTTCGGAAAGATTAAGATCATCGAATTTCACGTTAAATTTGCACGCATAAAAATCCGACTACTCGGCAGACAGACGTCACATCGGTAAAAACCTCGTAAACGTGTCGGATAAAATCGTTCTCGATAGAGTAGGTATACCAAATATCTTTCTCTCTCTTTCTCTTTTTCTGATTTTCCGACAGAATTGGAAGGATTTTATAGGACGAATATGGGCACTACCTCGTGGAACCTACACGCCCGATGAATGATAAAACCAAGCTATGAGCAAATAGTAATATAGTCGGGAAAAAAACCATTCCCTTCACTCTCCCTCTCTCTCTTTTTTTATTTATTTTGTTTCTTTTCCTATCGTTGAAAAGGGACCACGTGGTCCAAAAAATCCATAAAGATTGTCCACCCTCTTCCTTCCTTCATCAATTCTTACTTTTCTTACTTTCTCCTATTTTTTTTTTTAAAGAAATTCTTCGAATCCTACGATTCATTGTTACACCTTTGGCATTGTGTTTGTTTCATTGAAGTAATTGATTTTAATTTCTGTTAATATAAAACATATTCAATTTCTTCGAATCAAATGCATTTAAGTTTATTTCATCTTATTTTTATCTTCAAAACTGACAAAATAAAATTCTATTTCTAAACAGAACATTCAAGTAGTAGTAGATTACTGAAATTTACGAAACAAAACCTATGTGAAATCGATAGAAATATTATACACAATTTTACCAATGCAACATACATAAAATTTTATGACTACACAACTACTATAATACAAACTCAAATAATCTTTACAAATTGTACTCTATTTTTCTAACAGTTGCCTTAACTCGGAAGAAAATATCCTTGAATTTGGCTATTGTATGAAAGAAAACATTGTATTAAAAAGGTAAAACACGTAGGAAATACATTAATATTGCTTGACACCAGAGAAAAGGCTGGGTGAGAAAATCCACACATACACACATACACAGAATCGTGTACCATTTCTTGTTTTTTTTTTTTTTTTTTTTACAGCAACGAAATGCAAATTACGGAATACACACGCCGGCGCGAAAGCTGGCCGTTTCCATTTACATTAAAAACAAAATGTATGCAGAAAAGAACAAAATAGGTGACCAAGTTCGAGGACAAGAGGGTAAAAGAGAGAAAGAGAGAGAGATGGAAGACAATAATAAAAAATAAAAAATGAAACAAGAGGGGAGGGAGAAATGTAGAATGCAGAAAAACGCATATCGTTCATTGTGTACATGTAAACAAATGAGAAAAACTAAAAAAAGAGAGTGAGAGAGAGAGAGAGAGAGAGATGAGATGAGAGTGAAGCATGTATCAAATATAAATTTTTCGCTCAACTTTAATTCTCGTTAAAAACGAGCAAAATCTGGTCCCGTTTAATATCCCAAGAAAAATGGACGTTATAATTTCGAAACTTTTATCCTTTACCCCTTTTCTCCGTTTATTTTTACTCGTTGTTGTAATAAACTCGTGTATATGCATTCTACTACAATATATATGCATTCTACTTGTATATTATATATATATATATATTGTATATCGGAAGTTGGAGCAAGTGTATTGCAAGCAAAAACGTTCTACATAAAGCGTCATATACGCTTACGATCAATATCCTGTTTTTTAACGAAACCTTCCTGCGGTTGGGACAAAAAGGGTCCACAAAAATTGATAACTCAGAAACATACTACTACTCATACCAAGAATTAATAATATTCTAGACGTTAGAAGTATTTTCTTTTTTTTTTTTTTTTTGAAATTTTACATGTAATATCTATTAAAGCATACACACACACTCTCTCTCTCTCTCAAACAGTGAGATGGTAGAAAAAGGGAATTTCTAATAATAGAGTATATTAATTATTTGATTTACGAATTTAGACGAATCGTTGAAATTTTAATAAGAGAATGCCTTTAAGCTTAGGTAAACTTATCTAGAACGAGTTCGAAGAAAATGACTAAACGAGAATTTCATGAAAATGAATAGTAGTTTAATTCTCTAATTCCTTACCTTGACATTCCACTTGATTAAAGTTGGCAAATTCATACATGAAAATACCGCCTCTTTAAATGACAAAAATACGATAAAATAAGATAATAAGGAAAACAAGAAATTTCTTCATTTTCAATCAAACGATTAAATATGACTAAAGAGAGTAATCACTAATTGAAATATAAATACATATAACAATGTTCGATTTTACGACCTGTAGTAATCAACGTTAATGCGAACTTGCTTAATTAAAATATAATTCAATTTAATTATATATATATATATATATAACAAAACAATATTTATATGTGTGTAATATTCATGGAACAAATTCTGTTGGACAAAGAGAATGAAATTGGTGTGTTTTATTTTTCAAACTATTGTACTACCCATTAAAAAATTCATGGTTGCGTCAGGATTTGCGATAGAATAATTTGGTTAATTAACAAATTGATTACTTTAGATAAAACGAAAATAAATGGACGAATCTATTTTAAAGTTCCTGCCATGACAAATTTTATTTTCCAAACGACTACCCCTCTATTTTCATTGCAAAACTTAGGACTCTCTGTTAACTTATTTTGATGATCCTATATATATAATAAAATAAAACAACCATAGAATAATTTCGAATGTATTACCAAATGAATTACCTTACATTAGATAAAATGAAATCAATTGATAAATCGGATTTGAAGTATCCTTATTGACGAATGTAACCGCTAAATCTTGCTACGTCGAACAACTCGACACTTCGTACTATAGTTACAAGAACGACAGCTACAGAAAGAGATAGACAAAGAGAAAGAGAGAGAGAGAGAGTGAGAGAGTGGTAGACAAGAGAAAGGAGGGAAACAATAACGACATTGTTCGACTACGGGGTCTCCGTAGACCCGACGCGTACAATCTGCAGGCCTGCCATTGTCTCGTTAATTAAACGGATAAGCCGTCGAGACGACGACGACGACGACGAAGATGAGGAGCAACGGCGACGGCGACGGCGACGGCGACGACGACGACGACGACGACGACGATGACTTCAACTATGTCGAGAAGGAAAGCAGAGATACACACTCACACTCACACATATACACACAGAGAGTGTCAAAGTGAGAGAATGAGAGAGTGAGAGAGAAACACGAATGGTGGTCCGAAGCTAGCAAGACTCGTCGTCGACGTGTCGCACAAAGCGACGGAAACGTTTGACGGGGTTGACGGACAGACTCCAAGATAATGAAGTTACGTTGGTAGAGGGACATTCGGAGGAGATGACGTCGTCCAGGAGTGTGAGTATAAACGAAAGAGAGAGAGAGAGAGAGAGAGAGGGGAAGGATATCTACCCTCTCTCGATTTACCATGTTTGGTTCTCTCTATTTTCCTCTTTCTCTCTCTCTCTCTCTCTCTCTCTCTCTCTCTCTGAAGCTTCATCGTACACAACCTGTCACAAGCTCGTTTACCAGATTTTGTCTCCTTCCATTTTTCCCATTTCTCTTTCTTTCTATCCTCCCATATACACACATACTCACTTATTCACTCTCTCTTTCTCTCTCTCTCTCTCTATATATATATATATATATATATTCTAAAATAGAAAGTTTAAATTAACTTTCAATCCGAAACGATTTTATTCACCGTTATTATATTTCCCACCTTTTTCCCGTCCATCATATCCAACGAAAAAGTCAAGAAAAGTTAATACGCGCGTTTAAAAATGAATATGAAATTTTGTCGCGAGCAACAACGTGTGTGAGAGAGAGAGAGAGAGACAGTAAAAAAAAAAATAATAATAAAAAATAAAAAGAAGGAGAAGTAAAATATTATGTAAAAGAGAACGTTTGTTTTAATGTTAACATTGAAATTTGTCAAGTGTCTAGGAAATTTTTTTCTATTTTTTTTTTTGTTTTTTGTTTTACAATATAAATGGTGAATTAAAAGGAAACGGGTTTCAAAAGAGACGAAATAGGAGTGAGAGAAGGAGGGGAGGAGCGGAAGTTGTTCAAAGTTTAAGTATGAAAATGAAAAAAAAATGAATGAGAGTGAAAGAACATTTTGGAGATGCAAAAAATGTTTCATTTTTCTTTCTTTTTTTATTTAAAAAAAAAAAAAGAATTTGTACAATGGTAATTACGTTGAGCTTTGAAGAACATTTTACGAATAACGATGCGCTTTCACTAATTAAGCCGCCACCTTCGTTACACATTCTTAACCTCTTACCTGGGGGTGGTGGTATGCATCCCCCTACCCCTTTTTCTTATTCTTATTTCTTTTTGGGTTCCTTTCCTTTCCTTTCCTTTCCTTTCCCTTCCTTTCCTTGCCCCTTACCTTTATCCTAGTTTTCGTCTACTCTACGTTAATTAAAACTTTACCGATCCGAGTGGACGGTAAGCGCAAAAGGTTACCTGGGGAAAAAAGGTTGAGACGAGAAGAAGGAGACACTGTATGTAGATAATGAAATTTACTGGCTGCAGAAAACGAGCTTGGAAAATAAAAAAAGGAAAAGGGAAAGAAGTATAAGAAGCGTTTTTCGTTTAATGTTAGGAGAGTCCGGTCGTATCGAAGTTCCTCTCTCTCTCTCTCTCTCTCTCTCTGAAGTGTCTTATGATAATATTTCCTCGAAAGTAGAAAGACCCCCCCGATCGATTGAATATAAAATGGAAAGTTTGCTTAAGAAAAGAAGAGAAGAAAAAAAGAAACGTGTCTCGTCTAATACCGGAAACATTGATAAAAGGTAAGTAGGTAGAATAAAGAAAAGGTTCTTTCGATTTGTTCGTTAAAATAAAACTAGAGCTTAATATATGAGTAGTTATTATTATTAGTAAGTAGTTTATTAATTTATAATAAATTATTATATCATTTTTTATTATAATAAAATACTATTTAATTTATAAGTAGTATTAGTAGTAGTAGTAGTCAAGTGTAGAATTGAATAAATTAACAAACGTTATTGTATAAACGTGAATAAAAAGATTTCACATACTCGTTTGAATAATACAATAAAAGAAATCTAAACAAACTCTTGTATAAGTGTTGTATATTCTCAATAACGATATACGATTTGTGGACTCTCGATGTTGTTCGATGTTGTTCATTCAAGATAAGTTTTTCAATGAAGATTATAGTATTCGAATCCAACGAACGTTGAGGTAAATCGAGGAGGAATCGCAAGGTGGTAGGTAAGGAAAAACAAGATACCAACTTGAAAGTGAAGTAAGGAAAGTTGCGAATAAGTGAGAGAAAAACCCGAGACGAGAAAAGAAAACAAAAGGAAAGAAAAGAAAAGAAAAGAAAAGAAAAGAACTAAAATAGAGAGAGAGAGAGAGAGAGAGAGAGAGAGAAAGAAAGAAAGAAATAGGGGATAAAGTACTATCTTGAATAGTACATTGGTACGTCAGACCCTGCTACGATTTACTTCAGCTAACCGAACTGAGACGTGATAGACGAGTACGTAAAATGAAGTGGGAAAAAAAAAAAAAGGAAAAAGAATCCTCTTTTTTTTTAAATCTTATCTTATCTTATCTTATCTTATAATATATATATATAAATTACGTGTCACGTTGTTTGTACGCAATGGACTCCTAAAGTACTGAACCGATTTTAATAAAGTTTTGCATACTGTGTGCAATTTCCAAATTTAATTTTTTACTTATCGATTTTTCAATAAAACTATCACAATTGTTTTTTTGTTTTTTCGAAAAACTTTATCTAGTTGTTTTTTTCTTCTTATTGTTAGAACTATTACCATCTCGTGTCTATCGAATGCTATTCGAAATTCGGTTTTGTCTCGTGGGAGAAGAAACGGATGTTTGTAAAAATATAGTGAAGAATGAGAAAAGGAGAAAAGATCCCTATGTACACACACGTATACATTCACACATCAACCCTTACATGTATATATATATATATATATATATACATATACAAATAAATATATTGCATATAAGTATATATAGAAAGAGCAATGGGTTAGAAGGATTCGAAAGAATGAGATTTCTTTCTATTTCACATCTTTTTCTTTCTCTCTCTCTCTCTCTCTCTCTCTCTCTCATATACTTTATTCTCTCATATATATATATATGTCCCACCACTAGGAGATTTCATGGGTTTAAAGACTTGCCGAGCTTGCGGTTTTCAAACCGAAATAAGACGAAAAATAATACAAGGAAAAAAGATAGAAAAAAAAATGCAAGAAAAGAAAAAGATCGATAGGTGGTGGTTTGCAGTGGTCCCACGAGGTATCTTGCTGCCCCTGACATCACCAAACCACCACCACCACCACCAACACCACCACCATCACCGATCAATTTTTCACTTACACAATTCTTCCGTTACAAAATTTTCTCGACCTTCTATTTGCCATGTCGAAGCTGCCACCAGGGAAGAGATCGAATCAATCCTTGAAGAAGCCTTTCTTCTTTTCTTTTTTTTCTTTTTTTTTTATTCCATAGAGATATTTTTTTTTTATTCTATCAAAATACGTACAAACCTATCGTTTACGAATCTTTAAAAAAGAAAAAACAACAAGACAAAACAAAAAAATCGAGAGCGCTAGAATACGTTCGAACGGAAACAAAAAAATGTTCTATTATTTATCGAAGTGTTAAAAAATACACCGTTGTTATTTTTCATCGATTAGATTTTTACTCTATTTTGTTATATTTTTTTTTTTTTTTAATGTTTGTTTTACCCCATTTTTTTGTTCACAGTTGCGATCAACGTACGTGTCGATAACGAGTCACGACAAATAAAAAAAAACTGCATTACATTGCAAATACGATTTTCTTTTGTGAGTATTCGATCGTTGAAAAACAAAATACATTTGTAAAAAAAGAAAATATAAAAATAATAAAATAAAAGATATGACAGAGAGAAAGAGAGAAAGAGAGAGAGAGAAATAAGTGAAGAAAATCAAATTGAAACTATCCTGTACTGTACACGTTTGAAATTGTGTAATTACCTTTGAAATACTTTCAACATTTGCTCCAGTGTGTATCCAACGAATTGAACTATTTCCAAAGAAAGTCTCCAATCGTTCAATTTCGTTAGCAAACCACCACCACCAACTACTAGTTGTAGCATCATGCGTGCGTGATACGAAACGAGAGATGAGATTCCCCTGAGGGATACGCTCCTGAAAATGGCAAGCCGACTACGATATATGTACGTGTGTGTGTGTGTGTGTATGTGTGTGTAGTACTTCGCTTCAGTAGACTTCGGTGTCCCAACTCGTTTCAATTTCAAAGTATTTGGCTAACACGCTCGACGTGCTAGTGAGAAACAGAAAAAAAAAATAAATAAAAGGAAAGAGGGGAGAAAAAAATGAACCACCAAAAAGATCTAATAACGTGTGTTCTGAGATTTGAAAGAGAATGTAACTGAATTTGATAAACCTACGAAAAAAAAAAAAAAGAAAAACAATTCGAATTAGTTGAGTTATAGTCAAAAAGCATTGACTACTACTACTGTAAATTATTACATTTTTTAAAGTAGCTTCTTTGTATTATAAAATGCTAACATAAGTGGGAACTTTTTATAATAGAAATTTTGTTTAAATACCTCTTTCAATAAGTTTATTTTTTTGTTCACGAATAATCAAAAAAACATTGACTACTACTACTACTGTAAATTATTACATTTTTCAAAGTAGCTTCTTTGTATTATAAAATACTAGTATAAGTGGAAACTTTTTATAATAGAAATTTTGTTTAAATACCTCCGTCAATAAATTTATTTTTTCTCATTTTTTTTTTTTTTTTCACGAACAATTTTACGTTCTACGATAAAAGTAATAAAGCAGATTGAAAAACAAAACAAAACCATGGTAAAGATGTTAAATTTTCAAAAGCGCGATACTAAAAAAAAAAAGCAAAAGTAGAGTACCTGTAAAATTGATAAACTCGTTGTACAGTAAAATCAAATTTTACGTTCGTCGAACGCATGTACAATCCTCTTTCAAATTCCTCACACTTTTTCGAAGAAAATAAACAACAACAAAGAGGAATAAAAAAAAAAAGAAAAAACCTGATTACAAGAAAGTCCTTTATCAAACGAAATTCAATCCCCAATTACATTAAAAAAAAAAAAAATAAAAAAGCTGTAAATTAGAAGAAGGGAAGCCGTTACGTAACAACGTGAACAACGCACTTAAGAATAACCCTATCTGTAACCATCCACTTCGATCAAAAAATAAAAAAGAAAGAGAGAGAGAGAGAGAGAGAAAGAGAGAGAAAGGGTTTTATTAAAAACTACTCCCCTCCCCCTTTCCTCCATCTCTGATACTTCAATTTTTAATTATTCCGTTACTTTCACTTCCCGAAGGAAAAAAGGGATGCTATGCTCCTTTTCTTACCACCACCCCTTTCGAAGATACTTCCGTTTCAACCCTTCTTCACTCAATTCTCCACCCACCTCCTCCTCCTCCTCCTTCTCACTCTCTGAACTTCTACCTTTACGCACCACTCTTTTTTATCGAATATTTTTTTACGTCAGCCCTTTTCATATTTTCTTTCATTTTTATTTTTTATTTTATTTTTTAAACGAACATTAATAAACGAAATTCTCTCTCTTGTGAAAAAGGAAAAATGTGTTCATCGTTTCTCTCTCGTTCTCTATATATATATATATATATATATTTTTTTTTATTAGGTTTTAATTAATATAACATTGACATTCGTGATTGAAATATAATTAAATATAAAAATAAAAATCCAATATTTAAATATTTAATTCGTACACTCATAACAAAGATAATTATTAGTTTTAAAAAGAAAAAAGAAACTAAAGGAATAAAAAAAAGAAGAGAAAGGGAGAGAGAGAGAGATAAGAAAATTGAACAATTTTTAATTAGATCTCTTTCTTCCGGTCTAGAAATAATAATATTGTGTAAGCTATCAAAAGCATAAGCCTTGAACGAAACTTTAACGATGAGATAAAATAATTAAGACAGTACCCAATGGAAAAGAGAGAGAGAGAGGGGTTGAGAGAGGGTAGTAATATTGATGGTAGTGGTGGTAGTGTTGGTGGTGGTGGTGGTGGTGGTACTCTAATACTGAAGTAGATTGAAAACTAAACGAAGTATTGCGAAAGAACAAGTCGAACAGAGAAATAGTGGAATCCACTAGCTCGTCTTGCAACGATATTTTTCTCCCTTTTGGGAAGTTCATCAGCCGACCGGTTTATTAGTTGGAAATATGAACGATAGAAAAATGAAATAAAATGACTGAGTGAATGAGTGAGTGAAAGAGAAAAAAAAGAGAAAGAGAATGATAAAGAAAACAAAAAAAAAAAAAGATAATTCGATCTTTTTCCTTTCTTTCTTTCCATTCCTTCCTTCCTTCTTTTTCTTCTTCTTCTTCCACCACCAAACCATTTCACATTAAGATCGAGACGCAAAGGGGGATGAAATAGAAAAAATAAAAAAAAAGATGGATAGATAGATATACAATGAGAAAGTAAAAAAGAGGGTAGAAAAGAAGGAAGTACGCTTCGTTTACCCTCCTGCTACACCCCCATCCTCACCCACACCCCCTTCGATTACTTGATGCGCAATAATTGACCGACTTTGCTTTTTTCTTCGGGGGAAAAAAAATATAAGGGGAAAACAAACGAAGAAGAAGAAGAAGAAGAAGGAGAAGGAGAAAGATAACAAATAGGGAAATCTTAACAAAAAAAAAAAAATGAGAATGAATAGAAATGTGCATAAATTTTCTTATATTATAATATAAGAAATATTTATATATTAATAATATATTAATTATTCATTAATTTAATATTATTATATTATATATACACACACAATAAATTATTATATTATATTTAGTAATATTTATATTTCTTAATTTATTATTATAATAAAATAATTAAGTTAATAAATTTATTATTATAATAATCTAATTATTACATATATTAATATCTAGTTACAATACTAGTACTATAGTATATTACTAGTATAGTACTATTATTGTATACTATATATATATATGTAATAGTACCCTTTTATGGAAAGATGGTTATTTTTTGTCATGGACAATTTCTTTTTTCTTGTCATACCGAACTAACCCCACCACCACCACCTCCTTCTCTCTTTCTCACTCTCTCTCTCTCTCTCTCTCTCTCTCTCACACACACACACGTGTACAATTTCAAAGAGAATTTTTGCTCTGCATTCACGGTTTGAAACTCGTGGTTTGAAATCTAGATTATATACCGAAGCTAAAAACAAGAGAGGGAGAGAAAGTGAGTGAGTGGGAGGAAGCAAAGAGGAGGATGAGGAGGAGGAGGAGGAGGAGAGGAAAGACTTGTGCATACAGAGCTAACTTCTCTAGCAAATGTAAAAATCAACTAACGCGAAAGACTCTTGCACACAGTGCTTCTGACATTTGATCCAAATGCTTTAAAAAGAGAGTGGAAATAGAAAACGCGAGAAAAGAAAAGAAATGGAAAAGAAATAAAGTCGCGAATTGCTTCGCGAATCAAAATCCAAAGTAAAAGAAGAAGAAGAAGAAGAGAGAAAAATAGAAAAGAAGGTAAAAAATGTTTGAAGCAAAAATAGCAAAATACTTGATCCTAATTCACAAAATCCTTGGTCATGAGAAAGATTTAATAACGATTAGACTCTTTAAATCGAGCCAACTGTAAAATCATTTTTTTTTTTTTTTTTGAGAATCAATGGACCGTAAGGAAAGTAAAATAAAAGAGGTTTGGGATCTTTCCTTTCCATCTTACGGATTAATACCGTACAACAACGTAATCCGAAGGAGGACCTAGACGATAAAGGATTTTTCCAAAAGCTTGTGGGGTTAAACCACAAACCCGGAAGATTTTAATCCACCAACTGGCTTCCGTCAGAGTTTCGGCTACTTTTTATGCTTACGTATAGCAGCAGTGACTTGACAAATGTATAAATAGTCAAAATATATTATAGATATATATAGTAGTAGAAGAAAAGCTTATCTTATTTGGGTAGAAAATTTGGATACGATGCAAGAAGATGCAAGCTTTAACATTGTCCAGTCATATGGAGAGATAAAAAGAAGTGAAAAATGTTAAAGATAGGAATAGAAGGAACATACGAAAGAGGATGAGTGTGAGAGAGATGGGAATAGCTAAAGGAAGAAGGGAAAGGAGCAAACACAAGGAAGAATACATTGCTAGGATCGAGCTTTACACCCGAAAGCTTCCCAAAAGGGTGGCCGGTAGTTCGGGTACATTATGCAGAACGACGAGCAAGCCAAGCAAACAAGCAAGCAGTCTATAGATACACCACTACCTACATATCTATTTAAATATATGTGTATACGAGTGTAAATGTGTTTGTATATGTGTCTCTCTCTCTCTCTCTCTCTCTTTGTAGGAAGATTTACCCAACGGCAGTACTTCAACACGAACAATATCCTAACTGTGAGATTTACTCCTTTCCCTTCCTTCCATCGCACCTTTTCCATCGTTTCTTCCATGGTATAACGTATCTCTCTTTCTGCATACTCCGTAGCTTATCGTTATGGTCCTACCTTGGCGATACGACTTAATCTTTCCGCCACGAAACGATGACGAAGAAGAAAAGAAAATAAAAGGAACAAGAAAAAGTGGCTAGGATATTTTCTTCTGAGAAATCTTTACGTACCAGCACGTTTCTTTTTTTTTTTTTTTTTTTTTTTAGAAAAAACTTCTGCTAGTACCTTTCGTAAAGGTGGTGGTGGTGGTAGTACCAGCACCGACGTGACATCATTTAAATGAAAATTCCCTGTATTCGGCTATATAATCTCAGTGAAGTCTAGTCTTCCTTCTCCTCCTCCTTTTCCTCCTCCTCCTCCTCCTCTTCCTCCTTTTGCTAACCACCCACCCAAGATATCTCGATAAATTATTCATGATTCCAAAGTACAACCGATGTATCACACTAGGGTACACACAGGCACACACACACACACACATACACATTTTCGATCTTGAGAAATCGTGACGAAGGTTTAACTTTGCGTAACAACCTTTACTTACTACGTTTTTACTTACTTTACTTATCCGTGGCTTGAATTTTTCTTTTCTTAAATAAGATTTTTCTTTCTTTTGTAATCCAGACGATACACGTTATATACCAGGTGTAACATTTTTAATCATTATTTTAAAATAAATGTATTATCATGATCTTTTTAAAAATATCAAATAATAACAATGAAATTTTAATTGAATTATTATTATTATTATTAATTAAATTCAATGATTATATTGAATCGTCAAAATTTCTTCTGTATCCCAGAGAAAGGTGATAAATTTTGAATTATTCCAAACAATAATGATGCTATCGCATAACTATATTCGATCGGTATATATATTTACTCTTGAATTAAACATTAATTAAAATTTTCAATTAAACGTGTTACAAAATGAAATATCAAATTTGAAATCGAATTTTTTTTCTTTTTTTTTGCAAAATCATTTCAACCACTTACGAATCTTAAAATGACCAAAACTATTTCTGCGATATCTCCAATAATTAAATTCGATCAAATGCCATGCATGCATATCCACATACATACACATATATACTCGTTCGATTCGCTAAATATTGGAATAAAAAAAAAACACACACAGAAGAAGGGAGAAGGGCTTGATAGAGATAAAAAAAAAAAAAAAAAAAATAGAAAAAAAAACCTAGAAAGTGTACGCGCGAGAACATATTATAATTTTCTTTTATAAAATCAGTTTCCCGCGGTACAATCGATATTCCGCGCGCATGTGCGCGTCACCCGTTATATTACATGAGGCTTGGCAAGAAGGGATGAGTGTATATGTACACGTATGTTATATTCCTTGCTCACATCCATGTTTCCTATGTGTTTCCATTAAAGCAGAAAGGTGAACGCAGAGAAACGTTGACGTAGAAAGGATCATCGGCGAACCATATGTGTGGGGGGAGATGGAGAAGGGGGGAGGGAGGTCTGTCTTGCATTCAGTGACAATTTCATGTTTCATACATACATTTATACATATACATATTCGACATGTGTGTTTCCGATTCTCGAGAAACCAACACGTTTGTAAAGTCATGTATTTCAGTATGCAAGTGAAGTAGTAACGAATATATACTTGTGTGTGTGTATGTGTAATGTAGTAGGTTAACCCGGATAGTTATTTACCGTTTCGCGAATGAATCGTAGGGTTAGGACTGTTGCAATTTACTTGGCTGCACATGCACATGCCCATCCTTGCAATCTGTATATAGTAAGCTTACATTAGCCGATACCTAACGTCACATTGCATTCGTATCTTGCAGTTTCGAAGACTACTCGGCGAGAAAAAACGACACGCAAATCTCAAAAACAACAAAAAGAAAAAAAGAGAAGAAAAAATCTGTCGTTCTTTTCTTTGGTGGATTTGTACAACGGATGATGAAGGTCCGGATACCGTTAGTGGCATGTTATATATATTCGTATGATGTATGGAGGAAAAGAAAAGAAAAAAAAAGTCTAGTAAATCTAGTAAAAAGTAAAGTAAAGTAAAGAAATATAAAGTATAAAGTAATACCAGGTAATGGATTATTTGCAAGAAAGAAACATTTTGCAAAATTTGCCTCTTAGGTATAAATCGGAGAACCCACCCCTTGGAAATAAATATCTGGTGTATACTTATTACACTTGTGCAACTGTATTACACGTGGTTTGCCATGAACGAATAATATCGTTTGAATGAACATAGGTGTGTCGGGTTTTCAAACTTACGTGTGTTCGAACGCTTTAAAACGAGGAATAAATGTTGAACAAAGTAGAAAGAGAAAAGGGAAAAGAAGTATGTGAAAAATGATACCATTTGCAACCTCAAAAATGTCTGAGACCGCTGTCGTACCATGGTGTACACCTACATCACGCACCATTGCTCCAACAACAACTCAACGTTGAGGACTATGATTTATTTGGGCTGTACTGGTTAAGGGAAGAAAACTTTTCAGTGACTTAGTATCTGAACAAATATATATATATACATCTATCACTGTTCTGCTTATTTTCAGTAATGGGTTTGGGCTTTCCCCGTGCCCCCTACCCTCGATGGGTGAAACCTTTTCGCGAACATACTTTTCGTTAACGGCAACTTCTAATTTCGCTTGGCCGACTTTTAAAGTTCCAAGTCAAGAATCGGATATTTACTATTCTATTTCTTTTAAACGATAATTATATATTTATAAGTAACATTTCGTCATATTATGGTTTAATTATTTTGATTGATCTCTATAAAAAAAAATGAGTATGTAAATGTTACAAAAAAAAAAATTGTCAATCTTGTTATTTTATTTGATTAGCTTCACGAATTTTCAAGGAGTTCGTTTCTTCGAAGAAAGCTCGATATCGTTTAAAAGAAGTCCTAACCATTGGCTGTTAACAAATTGGCATCGTCAACAAGAATTGCAAAATAAAATAATAATTTTTTGTTCTCTTACTTTTTATTATCTTTACGATAGCACATCGAACGCAAATTAGCGTATAATAGGATTCTCAGAGTGAGAGAGAGAGAGAGAGAGGGTTTGGTGATAATATTTGTAAGACTTCTAAGTAATATAGGTCAGCCATCAAAAATTTAGCTCAGGGAATGCCGATAATCTGACCGAAACGAACTCTAATCTTTTGTTGCCACCAACTTTTTCCAACCCAAACGACGTCTACACTTTCCTTCCTTCGTAATATACCATCAAGTAAAAGTAGAAGAAGTAGAAGAAGAAGAAGAAGAAAAAAAAAAAGAAAGAAGAAAAGGATGATGAGGAAAAAGCTCGTAAGCCTTCATTACTTTGCCGTTGCCTATGACGTTAAGTCTTTGAATCCCCTCTTCCAACGATTCTCCATACTCCCAATTCAACCACCTTAAGGCATGAAAAAGAAGTGGGGCTGTAAGTTGGTATATGACTAGTAGTTGTATACGTGTGACGTAAAAATACGTCTTGTTAAGTTTACAAGAGCTTTTTATATTTTCCATGACGCGACATATCATAAAAAATTATTATCTCTTTCTCTCACACACACACATATGCATACACTCTCTCTCTTTCTCTCTTTTGAAATGACAATGTAAAACAGTAAAGTAATTTATATTTCGAATCGAAACACGATTAATTACCAAACGAAATACCTGCCATCGGTTTACCGTGAAAATCTGGGTCAAATCATTTTCGCTTAATCACTTTAAATAGTAACAATGATAATAATAATAATAATAATGATAATAATAATAATAATTATAAACTATCTAGTCGTACGATTCTATCAAACTATAAGTTGTGGTTCCTTCGAAATAAACAAGGTAACAATTCTATCCTATAAGATGATAGATAATTTAGAAAATGATAATTATTGAGAATGGGGGAGTATCGGTAAGCGTGTTAAGGAAATGTTTGGTAGAAAATAACTTTCAATAGATTGTATCGACGTATTCATCGATCCAAACCTAAGACCACCCAAAGTTTCAAATGAGGAATATTCAACGAGGTTTCTCTCTCTAAGCATCAATAGAAAGGGGATAAGATTAGCTTCGAAGATATACGAAGCTGCTGTTTCGTGTGGTTTTCTTATTCGAAAGGTCACGAAATTTCTTAAATCCAATTATCCCCACTTGACTATAACTATTAGTAGAAAAAACAATTCTTTTTCAAACAATATATAATTATTCGTCAAATTAAAAGATAAATATTCTCTCTAATCAGATTTCATAGAAATTTTCTATGAAAATAAATTTCAAATAAAATATTCATTAAATTGATCATAACTTGAAGTTTGACTTTTGATATCTTTGAAGTAGATGTATATTAAAAAAAAAAAACGGTCACTTATATTTCAGGTGACGTTGCTTAGAAAAATAGTCCTGCCGGATAAACGTCGACTTGGAAAAGCTTTAGGAAAAATACGGACTACCACCTTCTTGTGAATGGTATCGAATAAGACAGCGAACATATACCTACACTCATACATAAACACAGACACAAATACATCCACATACCTTCCTAAGGTGGTGGTGGTGGTGGTGGTAGTGGTTCTGACGAAGTTTTCAATTCGTTCCCTTGGGGTATATGAAAGATAGGAATTTTACGAAGCTCACCGAATTTTCTGCCGTACTATATTTTCCCCCCGTACGGGTTTTATATGCGAGCAAGTAGGGTAGTAAGCATTGCATCGAAGATTCGATCCCAACCCTTAATCGGAAGTCACCGGAAATAACGAGTTCCTTACGAACCACCAAAATATTGATTGATCTCCCCTCCTCCCCCCCCCCCCGCCCCGATTCGTTCGATCATCATCCTATTTTCTTTCCAACTCTAAGCATTTTTTCTTTTTCTTTTTTTATCGATCAGAAGACAAACTTTGTCTCCTATGATTCACGATGGAAGTAAGAAAGACGTTTTTTGTTTTCTTTAGACAATTTTTTTCAATGGACGACGCGTATCGTGTATCGTGGATTATTACAAACATATATTGTCGTATATCACGTGTCGCAAAAAAAGAATATGATCGATCGATCGGACAAAAAAATTGTGAAAAGAAATTTTCTTCTTCTTCAAGATTTCTTCACTAACTTTCTATATATATATATCTTAATATATATAAATTATGTGTCAAGTTGTTTGTCCACTGATAACTGTAAAACTACTCAACCAATCTTAATGAAATTTTTTTTATTTTGTATAATTTTTTCCAACTTAAAATATAATAGGATAGGTTTTTATCGCGATTATTTTCTTATTTTTTTATTGCTAATTTAATAATTTATTATCAAGAGGTTATCTAAGTACCTAGCTTCTTTAAGCATTCAATAGATGATGTGCTGTATTATAATTCAATTATTTCGATAGATTCACGTCATATTATTTTGTATCGGACTGATTGTGAGCCACAGCAACGCGTGGCGGGGCACCCCTAGTATAATATAGAAATATATATATAAATATATATGTTATTTAATCGTATCTAGTATTAGAAGGCTTTTATTGTATCATAATCTCACGATCTAGTATGACAAGTCTCAACCTTGGATGTGACGATCAAGAAAAGATAAAAATATCAAATGTTCAAATTGTGATAGAAAAGTAACATATGTATATAAGAATAGATATGATAAGATGGAAAAATAGATGATTGAAAAGATGAAACATTTCAAATAGAGACAAATATTCTTTATCTATCTATTCTAAAAGAAATGATGAAAAAAAATAGAAATAGAAAAAGAAAAATAGTCGAAAACTCTAACATGTTCGATCACGAAACGAAGTCATTGGTTTGGCACGTGCCTCACGAATTTGACGAAAACTCAACTACGTGTCCTTTTTATCTATCCACGATCTCTATGATTTTTACTTGAAATTTTATCTTTAACCTTGCACATATATACATGTGTATATGTGACTGTAGAAGTCTCTATTTCTTTCACTCATTCTTTTATGAATTTTTATAGATCTGACTTTGCCTATTTCAAAAATGAAAATTCCACGTATCACAATACTTTGTCTCATGTGTTGTCCTATTTTTCTTTTTTTTGTTATTTCTTTTATTTTTCTAGAAAAAAAAAACACACAGTTTTCTTTTTCTTTCGCGTTGAATCGAAAAAAATACATTTCGCGAATTGTAAATGGACCGATAAAAGGATTACGACGAGGAGTCAATGGGTGAGAGGACAATCGAGTTCGAATTTCTTTCCTTTCTTTTTTTTATTTCCTATTTTGTTTTTTTTTTGTTCTTTTTATCCTATCGAAGAACGAATACTATTCGCGAAAATAAAAAGACGATATATATAAGAGCACGAACCTTCGGAAATGTCGTTTTACAAATTAACTTTCTAGCACCCCGGTTTGATCCACGGTATTCGTATAACGAAAAAGGACTAAAGTTTAACGCTCGAAACGAATTTACGACAATCCTTATTTCCTTCCTTCCTTCCTTCCTTCCTCCCTTCCTCCCTTCCTATTTTCATTCCTTCTTTCTCTTTCTCTCTTTCTTTTTTTATCTTCGAAGCTTAGGAAGAATTCCTGACTATCTTTTAATTCCAAGTTACCCTTTCATTCCGAAGTGTTTTATTTTTTTCTTTCAGCATTTCGCCATTAGATTTTCTCTCTTTCTCTACGTGATAAAACAAAAAAAAACAATAATAATAATAATAATAATAAAAAAAGAGTGAATAATTGACGGTGTCGACAATAAGCCTTCGACAATCGAATTTCCATTCGATAAAATTCTCTCTTTCTATTTTTCCTATCCTCTTTTTCTTCTCCTCCTAGCGATAAATAAAAAATAAAAACTTGAACCTTCGATATTCGCAGATATCTCGATGTGAGAAAGAAACAAAGTAAAACTGACAAATAAAAAGAAGAAAAAAAATAGTAACTGACGAAAATAAAGAAAATAATAATAGAGACAGTCAGGTAAAAAAAGAAATTTCAAGGTGGAAGATCGATGTAATAAAAACAAGTTACGAGTTTTTTTTTTTTCGATATGTACGTGTTCACGACCCTCCTCCTCCTCCTCCTCCTTCTCACCCGTTCCACCCTCTCACCCTTTTTTTTTCTTTCGATTGTTCGCTTAGAAACCACCTTTTTCTTTTCTCAAACACTCTAAGAGAACCGGCTATAATTTTACTCGTCTTCCACACTTATTTTTCCTGTCCTACCTTCACGTCCGACTCCGGTCAAATTATCGTCGAGCCTCCTCCTCCTCCTCCTCCTCCTCCTCTTCCTCCGACTCCTCCTCCGACTCCTCCTATCTCAAAAGCCCTTTTCCAAAATTACTTACGACCTCACGTTAACCGTAAGTCTCTACAACTCGAAATTACTTCCCCTTTCGAGAGAATGAGAAAAGAAAGAATAAAAGAGAAAGAATATTAGGTATGCACGCTTTCGAATTCGTTAAAGGGAACGAAGGATAGCATAAGAACCATCTCTTCCTTCCTTTTCCTTTTCCCTTTTTTTCTTTTTTTTCTTTTTTTGTATTCCTCTCTCACTTTCCCACATTCTCTTTTTCCCTTCATTCACCTACAAAATTTACAGAAAAATTTCTCTTTCGCAAAAATTATTACCACCGAGTGAGTAGCAATCACTCGTTAAAACGTGACATTTTCACGAGCTTCGATTATTCTTTTCTCTTCCTCCTCCCCCTAATCCCCTTTTTTCTTATTTTAACTTTGATCCCTCTATTCAAATTAATTTCAAAATTATTTATCTATATATATACATTGTAATGTACGTGTATTGACAATTCGATGCATTTTTTTGTTGTTGTTTCGTTTAACGCAAATTTCGTTACGTTTTTTTTTTATTATGTTCTCTGTGAAAACGATTTGTTTAAAAAAAAAAAAAAAAAATAACAATAAAATAAATCAAATATATATCTGGCAAATATTAATTTTAATTGTATTTTTTTTTTTATTCTTTACAAAGGTTACCCGCGAATAAGGGAAACGAAAATCGAAAAAATCGACTCAAATTTGATGCTCGTTTTTTTTTTTTTTTATCAACTATACAATTCTTTCATTTTCTCTCTCTCTCTCTCTCTCTCTCTCTCTCTCTCTCTCGTTATTTATGAAAAAGCAGATGGTTTATTTTTAATCGAATTCCCGTTGATATAACCAATGCAAAAGCTTTTGATTTCTAGTTGTTTAATCATAGCACGCGACCGATGAAGCGAATCTCATCGATTCGAACGGTTTTACCATTACCCTTTTAGGTTATATTAAGGTCTCCACCTCTTCCTCCCCCTCCCCTTCCTCCTCCTCCTCCTCCTCCTCCTCCTCCTCTCGCCGTTACGTTGTCCAGTTTTATCTGACCAATTTTTAACGCTTTCATCATAAAACAAACATCAATCTCTTCGATGAATTGCAATGACCTATAATACTTTTGTAAATGTAAACGAAGAACAGTCAAACATTTTATTATAGTGATTCGCGAAATAACCCACCACCTCCACCAATCTCCTCCCTTTATTCGTTCTATATTCTACTATCATCTTCATGTGTATGTGTGGATGTGTGTATGCGTTTTCTATTCTTCTCAATTCGAAAAAGTCTCGACTATAGTTAACAAACGTGACCTGAAAAGTGACTTTGGTCACACCCCTGGTTTTACCCTAGGATACATTGTTGTTCGATCGTTGCTTAGTCAACTCGATTCTAACAATTCTGCTCCGTCATCGAACAAGATAGTGAAAGAAAATTGGAACTTGTTTAAAGGTGATATTTGAGAATCATTAATCCTCAGATTATTTCTAATATTTCATACTATTGTTAGTTTAAATACGATTTGTTAGGTTCTATTATTTACCAGTTTTTATTTGGTTTGTTTTTACACTGATTGTGAGTGGAGATAATTACTTTTTCTTTCCGAACAGTTTAATAACTTTATTCTTACTTCTCTTTTATTACTCGTTATTTTGCACCAATAATAATGCATGCAGCGTAACGAACATAAACGCTATGAGAAACCCAGATTGACGTCAGGTGCAACGTTAGGATGTTGTCCACAGCTTCTTCGGTTTCATGATTTCACCCATGGTTAAAATCAAGAAAGGGATAACCTTCTGCTGGGACTCGATCCTATGATAGTTAGTAGTCGTGATAAGATAGTGCATTGCTACCATCTGGGCAATATTACATTTTTTTTTTTTTTTGTAGGAAACGTATGATATTCGTTAATAGAAAAATATTTCTATTGTATGGGTAAACGTTATTAATACTACAAAAAAAAAATTAAATCTTTAGAACAAACTAATATATTAAATATATTTATCGAATGATGATAGTGCACGTCTGGACATTATCGCATTCCACTGACTCCCGTTGTGATACCCACCATTGTCAATGAAGTCACGTTTATCGATAATCAATATAGAGACGTCTAACATCCCCCATCAGATATGGCATAACTTAGTACAAATTATTGTTAATTCCTGTGCATGAACTCAGAGAGAGAGAGAGAGAGAGAGGGCAAGAGAATCAAAAGGCATACAGTGTAAAAGGCACACAGTATTTGTTATTTAACATTACAATTGATATTTAATATTATGAGTTTAATTTGATAATTAAAAAAAAAGAACCAAAAATTCACGTATATTCCAACAACAACAAAAAGTCCATTACAAGTAGGGATGATTGATAACCGTAAGAAGTATCGAAATCAAATAAAAACACTGTTGGAAGTAGGGTAAAAAAGAAGTTGCAGAAAAAAAAATGTCAATCGATCCTAATTGCCGTGGGAAATGGAGAAATAAAAAGAAGGTTTGTGTGTGTGTGTGTGTGAGAGAGAGAGAGAGAGAGAGGAAGAGGAAGGAAGGAAAGGGGAAGTTTTGGGGGATGTTCGCGAAACCGCTCGAACGAGGAAAGTTCGTAGGTCGTCGTTAGTGGTAACGGACAGCATTCGATCGTCCGTTTCTCGTCAAGCACGAAGTAGTAGTCAAAGTTTGTCATTCGTCAGCCCAGTCGTAACCTAACTCGGATTAAAAAAAGGAGGTTCGGAGATTTGGAGAATGAGAACGAATCGAATCACTCGATTAAAGCGACCCTACCAAATCCGTTTCTTCTGAAGAAAGAGAAGAAGAAGAAGAAGAAGAAAAGGTAGAAGTGGCCGTGGCCTCATCGAGTGAGTTCCTATTTTTAGTGTGATATACTTCAAACTGAAAGGTAACCGTGTCAAGCATATATACCGGGTCGTGATTAATTACGGAACAGATGAATATTCCTGCTCAACGCCCTTTCTTTTTTTTTTTTTTAAACGATTTTATCCACGCTTATGACAAATGTATATTTAAAAATTCAATCAAATGTACGTAGTACTGAAATATATTTTTATTTTATATATATATATTGACGAATTTATAATATATTTAAATCTATACACAAATTCCCATTTGAAATTTATTGGAACGAAACGAAAGGAGTAACTCTCTGATTGAATTATTATCCTAGGCAAAAGACATATATATATTATTTTATATATATATTTTTTGGATATGTATATATATATATAATATATGACGCAACGAATTTAAGGCAAGGATTTATCGACACTTCGACCGAAAGAGGATCTTGGAAAAGAGCTACCTACGATCGACGATTCCATTCTGGTAATACGATCGAGTTACGAAAAACGAGCTTGGTCTCGATCTCTTGACATCTCAATTTTCGAAGATACGCGTAAGAGAGGACCCAATAAGAATGCAAGAGGAAACGTTTTATTATGAAATTTTTTTAATAAATATATATATATATATGTATTATAATATATTTACAGATAATCTCGTCATAACTACGAAATGTACAGAAATCCAGAAAACGCGAGTAATGGAGGATAATAATAATAATAATAATAATAGAAATTTGCCTTATCAACGTTTTTACCTTGAATTTTTATTTTTTTTTTGTTCTATTCAAGAAAATCGATCTTAAAGCGCGTTGGCTTAAGTTCAAAGCAAGTTTCGAATTATTCGCGTCAAATACGAAATGAAATACGAGTTTAATCACTGTTTTCGTGCGCGCTTAGAAAACTTTGGAAAACTCGATTTCCACCGTCCGTCAGACGACTACTGTCCTTCCTCTTCCTTCTCTCTCTCTCTCTCTCTCTCTCTCTCACATAGGAAAAGAGATTAAATCTTGATGGCACGCGGGAGAGTTTAAACCTTCCGCTGTTTCTTCGAATCACGATTCTTCCGATAAATCTTCTTGAATAAGAAACTCTACATCCAAACGAAAACGGCTACGAATAATAATGAAAATAATTTCAAAATGTTCTCAACTATTTTATAAAATTGCAACATCTTATTACATTTACTTTAACCTATGTATAATACATAATTTATGAACAATTGTTGCAAACTTAAAATAACATTTGAAACATCCAATTTAATCTTTGCAAATAAACGTGATAAGAAATATTTAACAATTTTCAAACACAATATTAATAATAAAAATAATAATAATATGAAATACGTGATACTAAATGAATTTTCATCGTGTAAAATTTCTACGTAGAAATATATACATATACATATATATACATCCTCCTATGGATCGCGGTTTTTCCAAAAGTTTCTACACAAGTTTCCGGTAACGTTAAAGTTCGTTGAGAAGAATGAACGTCTCACGCCCGAGGGAAAATTTTACGAAGGGTGAAGAGAAAGAGAGAAAGAAAGAGAAAGAGAGTACGTTGACCGGTAGCCGTTATCGTTATTATACTTGGTCGTACGTCATTAGCAAACTTCTATTAAAAATTGTTCTCGCTATCGCGTTTTCTTTTTCTCTGGGAGTTCACTTATAGGAAAAGATCACGTACGATCTCTCAACTTTAAAAGAAACCTATATATATATATATATACATTTAAAGGTCTTCCTGATGACTTTAAAACTAGAAATAGTAGGAATACATAAAAGGAAGATCATGAAGAAGAGGAAATAATATTTCTAGTGCTTCAATATCCTATATATCTGTCCCTTTTCTTATTCTATCGCAATTTCTTGAGAAAAAAAAAAAGAAAAAAAACTAGATTTCTTCCTTCCTCTCTGAGATAGATTTAAAATAAAAAAAAAAAAAAACAAGAGTTGCAACTGCTGTTAGGGAAATTGTTGGGCAAAAATCTCGCGATAACTTGGTTCAATTTGAAGGAAACAGAGATATAGATAGGAAAGTGAAGTGAAGTGAAGGGAATAGAAGGGTGAAGGGAAGAAGTCTGGCTTTACCACAGTGCGTTCGAAATCGATGACCGAGCGAGAGAAGGAAAGAGAGAGAGAAAGAGAGAGAGAACGAACGAGAGAGAGTGAGAGAGAGAGAGTGAGTGAGCGTTGCAACGAACGGCCTATCCCTCGCATTTTATCGAACAACCCACGGCATGTCGCACGTAAAGCTCTCACGAAGCGACACGAAAACGAGAGAGTCGGGAAATAGGCAACGTTGAAAACGTGCGAGAAGGATGCCACGAGTCTAGCCAACACGACGCACCCAACAGTAGACGACGACGTCGACGTCGACGACGACGACGACGACGACGACGCGACGCGCGCGCGTGTGCTTTTCAAAGTCTATGTAACCACCCCCTTCTTCTTCCTTCTCCTCCTCCTCCTCCTCCTACTACTACTACTACTACTACTTATTATCCATCAACCCTCTCACGGAGAATGATATTTTCTTCTTTAAGTGAAAACAAATAAAATATCGTCGAAATCTGTCGTTTGCTCGTTTGATGACTCACACGATTATGCGAATAAATACAATTGCTTTTTGTTAAACGTTCTTCTTCTTAAGAAGGAGGAATCTCGTTAAAATGCAATTGAAACTCACCTTTCGTTGCGATTGACGACTGTTGACGGATTCGCCGTTGGTGGTGGTCGAAGTGAGGACGATGACAAGAAGAAGAAGAAGACACGATGATGATGATGATGATGAAGAAGAAGAAGAAGATGTGTTGTTGTTGATGATATCTCGATGATCAAACTTTAAAAGCTGAATATTCTCGTCGTGCGTGAATATCTTTGTTTATATTCTTTTCTATTATTATTTTTTCTTTTCTTTTCTTTTCTTTTCTTTTCTTTTCTTTTCTTTTCTTATTTATTCAGTCTTTCTCACGAGACACGCTCGACTACGTCTCTCTCTCTCTTTCTCTCTCTTTCTTTCTCTCTTTATTTCTCTCTCTCTCGGTTACCGGTAAAATAATACGATCTTTTTCCTCGGCGAATATTATTTTTGTTCTCTCTCTCGCACGTGTGTGCGCGCGCGCGCAAACTTTTCCAAGAGATGGAAAGTAAGGTTAAGAAAAGGCACACAGGAATAAGAGTGTAATAGAATAAGAAGAAAATGAGAGAGATAAGAGAGAAAAGAGAGAGAGAGAGAGAGAGAGAGTTAGAGAAAGAGTTAGAGAAAGAAGAAAGAGAAAGAGAGAAGAAAGAAAGATAGAAAGATAGAAAGATAGATAGATAGATAGATAGATAGAAAGAAAGAAAGAAAGAAAGAAAGAGAGAGAGAAATTCGAAAGAACAAGTAGTCGCGTGCAATTGTCTATTTCGCGTGTATTATTCGTCTAGAAGATGCGTACGTGTATAGATATGTGTGTGTATGGGGTGTGCGTGTGTGGTGTTTCAATCGTTCGTACTTTTCTCTCTGTCTGACGTGACGTGACGTGACGTGGTCTGGTTGTGATGTGACGGTGGTGTGTATCTCTCCGTTATAGCGCGGAATAAAATCTTCTTAATGAATATCCCGATTAAATATCTCGATTGATTGTTTGATTATTTCGCGAAACAACGTCTATTATTATCTTGATCCGATAAAAATAACGTATAAAAAGAGTTATTTACTGTATTTCTCTCTTTCTCTTTCGGTATCGTAAGATGATACCCTGCGTACCAGAGATCGAAGTCTCGTGGCTAACGGTCGTGGACTGAGTGAACCCGAGTTCAGACTGAGCGGCGGAGTTGCCGTGCCGGCGACAATGGCGCCACGCAGCGGGGGGTGAACGAGTCAAGCGCCATCGATCCATCGAAGGTGGTATGAGGGGGCTGCTTTTCTACGCAACCCTGACGCCGCTCTCCTACCTTCTCTCTCTCTCTATCTATAGATATATATATATATACAAAACTAGACGTGCTGGGAGTAGGATTCGAGGAGTGACAGAGAAAAAGCCCTAAACATCGGATCAAACAGAGACAACGAATACGGAAGACACAGCCAGGAAAGGGAAAGAGAAAGAGAAAGAGGAGTAGTGGTGGGGGTGGCTTTGGTGCTCGGCTTCCACTGCCAACGGAACGTCGCCGGTCCATCGACGGGGTAAGGGATGAAGGGGGTGCAAAACCTCCTCTGCCCGAGAGCAGCGACGTCGAGTCGGATGAGGGCGGGGCGTTCTTTCCACCCCCTCCCACCTCCCACCACCTCCTCCTCTTTCTCCTTTTCCTCGTTTCTTTCTCTTTCTCTCTTTCCCATCTTCCTACACCCTCCCTCCTCCTCTTTTGCGCGTGCATACATTCGTCACTTGCCGTACGCGCGCCAATGTGTTTCTCTATGTATATCTATATATATATTTCTCTCCCCCCACTCAACTTTCTTTCCCTTTTTCTTGTTCTTTTTTTTTTATCTTTTTCTTCTTTTGCTCCCTCCGACCCTTTTACCTAATTTTAAACGATACCCGTTCATCGGTGACCCGTTTCTCCATGCATTTAACTCCACCGTGGTGGAATCGTTTGGTTTAGAAATTCGAACGAGCGAAAAGAGACGTGCCGAAATTCAGATGAGCTTACTTTTTTCACTCTCTCTCTCTCTCTCTCTCTTTCTCTCTTTTTATTTTCTTTTTCAATCAAACGATCGAGCAAACTTTCGATATCAAATAACTGACCATAGATATATATAAGGAAAAAGAAAATTTGTCCATAAATATGGAAATAAAAGGTAAGTGAAAATAATCTGGAAAAAAGAGAGAGAAAGAGAAAAAAAAAAAAAAGGAGAGAAGGATACGTGACGGCTCGAAAATCTATTGAAACGTGGCTTTTCTCAACCAGGAATCTCTCTCTCTCTCTCTCTCTCTCTCTCTCTCTCTCTCTTTTACTCTCTCGAGCTTTCAAGATGCGAAATTTTTAAAGGGTAGCTAACATTCGTCGCTTAAACTTATGCACGAACGTTTGTGAGAAAAGGGAAAAACGTTTTTGCGATTTCTGCTATTTCGAATAGAACACACACACACACACATACACACAAGAAAAAAAAGAAAAAAGAGAGAAGGGAATAAGAAGAAGAAGAAAAAGAAGAAGGTAAAAAATATATGGGTCAGGACGTTAACGAGGTTTTGATAGCACTCGCGTTGCGATGCCTACGATGAAGAACGAAGACGATTGGCTTTAATGGATTTCGGTTTGGTTTCGTCTTCAAAGAACAGAACGATATCTCATCTGTTCGCGAAATACTCTATCAAGGCACACCACCTCACACCCTTCCTTTATCTTTTTGAGAAGACCCAATTATTACAAAAGAGATTGGAGAAGAACAAGGGAAAAATTAATTTTCGTATTCTAAGAAATGTAAAAGAAAATGCAACGATAGAGAAAACATGCACAAGAATACAAACAAACGTTTACAATAGATCTAACAAAGTTAATAATATGAAGAATTGCACAGCACACAACGATATTAAAATGAAAATTGTATTAACAACAGTAGATTCTAATCGATACTTTTTTATCGTAATGGTTGTATTACGATGTAATAATAAATGCACTTGAAATTTGTCATTTTAGTTTCACATTAATTATGTTTAATTTTTAATGAGTTACGTATTAACACAGGTAACCCAAAATTTCATTTATATGATATGCAAGAATATGTAATATTCTTTAATAAAAAGCTTTAATATAAGAAAGCACGTTATGGCACCTGTTTTTTTTTTTTTTTTTTTTTTTTTTTTTTTAACAAAAACAAAAAACACTGGTTGTAATTAAGATGGAAGCAGATTTGTTGGTATAAGGGGAACTGGTTTTCGTCCGTGGTGTCAATCGATACACGTTACTACGTTCTACTCTAGGTTCCTTTAATTAAAAATCGTAATTTAACCTTATTACGTGGGTGATGTCTCGTCTACTACTACTACTCTTCGGTCTAACGTTGAAAGAGAATTTTCGCTCGAACACCTCTTCAAATTTACCACGTCGACGTTTTCTACGACGACCACCGAACGACCTTGTCTCATTCTCTTCTTTAGTCTTACAGATAAATTTACATCTAATCGATCTATCGAGATTTGCGTTAAACTCTTCCATGTAAATTTTACATCCAAAAGAAAGGAGGGGGGGGTATAAGAAGAGACCTCTTCTTCTTCTTCTTCTTCTTCTTCTTCTTCTTCTTCTTCTTCTTCTACTACTCAAAATTTTGAACAGAAAGTGTCATGAAATTTGTAAAGATCGTTTAATTTTTCAAACGTTAACTACAAACTTCGATGATTACAAGTTTTCGTATTACGAGATAAAAACGACCAAAAACTCTCTTTTATATCGTTTTACTTTGAATTAAATATTATAATTGATCATTCATATATTTACATTTTAATACTCGTATTTTCATTTTTTACCCGATGAGAACAAATTAAAATACACGTTTTATTCGATCAATACGAAGCCCTTTGTTTTAACGAGTTAATTATGAAGAAGAAAACAAATGTTTTCTTTTATTTTTCTTACGAGTTTAGAAAGAAAATTAAAAAAATAATAATAATAATAATAATTTAATTATAAATAACTATAATAATCAATAAAATAAAGTATGTACAGTATCACCGTATTGTCATAATAGGACACACGTTAGTTTAGAAATTATCTTAAGATTTATCTTAGGATCGTGCACGTGCTACCATGTCAAAACTTCCTCCTATTCCATTCTTGTACCACCACCACCACCATCATCCGACGAAGATCCCTGATCGGATATGATGAAAGTCAAATTTGTGTCAGCTGCTACCTCATCCTAACCTGGGTTATCGTAATTCAGCAAGTCCGATACATTCTCGATAGAATTTCCTTTTAGTCTAACAGTCCTTGCTGATTCCTACGATTCTATGGCTCCAATCCAAAAAACAAAAGTTGTACACACAAGCTTTAAAAAGAGAACAACCTTTAAAAAATGCAATACTTTTTCTTGTGTCTTGTAATTTCTTTCATCCCCCTTATGTTTTATTCTAACACATTACGAATTAATTAATCAAACATATCTCATTTTTTATTCATATATTACATTAAATAAAATAAGAAAATGTTTACACGATGGATATGAATTTTTTGTCGTTGTTGTTGTTGTTGTTATTGTTGTTGTATTGTTCTAATGAGAATCGGTTAATAGTTGTTTAACGAAACGTAAAATATAATTTGAACAAAATTTCCATAAATAATAATCATTTGTAGTTATTAGTTTAGCAATAAAAGAAACTTCTTTTGCAAAGATTGAGCATTAGATTAACCTCGTTCCACTTTCGCTACCGCGAGCAATAACGAAATGGTAAGAAAACATGCGAAGAAAAGAATTATTATTTATCTGATGAAGTAAATGAAAAAAAAAATACAAGAACAATACAAAAGTAAATATATGATAGGAGTGTTATGATTAACAGAACATATATAATAAAGAATTTTTCGAGATACTCAACGCTTTAATGTTTGATATTAAATATGGTGTAATATAATACAATAAATAAATATATTAGAAGAATAATTGGACTACGATTAAACAAAAAAAACAAAAAAAAGAAATGGTTTCACCAAATCTTTTGATTTCGTATGAGATGTTAAAAAATTACATAAGAAAGTGATAAAAAAAAAAAAAAGGAAAAATATTATTCCCTATTTTACTTTACAGTTCTTTACTTTTCATTGCATGGCCACTGTGATATCTCGCCAATATCCGACACATTACCATCGAAACTTTACGAGCGTCGAGAGACCATTTTCGCGAATCAAAAGAAGAATACGTTGGACTGATGGTGGTGTAGTGGTGATAGTAGTAGACCGCGAACTAATATAGGTCGATCTCTTTTCTCTGCTCGATAAATTACGATCATCTCTTTGATAAAACGATTGCAGTTATTTCTAACTGTTAACAGTGGGGAGTAGTAGTTGCAAATGCATCATTTGTAGATCTAAACGATTATTATATCAAATAAATTTCTTACAAAGGATAACAAATAATCGAATATTACGGAAGAAGATTAATTGAAAGATTGTTCATTTGAGATTATATTTCTATATTATACTAGGGGTGTGCCCCGTTGCTGTGGCTTATAATCAGTCCGATACACACGTCTTTAAGTAAACGAATTACCTTATATCGATTATAAATTAAGATATAAACTATTCTATCTTTCAAGTTGGATGAAATTGCACAGAGTGTGGAAAATTTTATTAAAATCGGTTCAATAGTTTAAGAGTCCATTGCGGACAAACAACGTGACACATAATTTAGATATATATTAAAAAGATATTTAAAAAAAGAAATAATTTTTTTCTCAATACTTTGAAGTTCCATCTGAAACATCAAAGATGATGAGAGAAAGGATCGAAGCTGTGTATATGTGTGTATGTGTGTGTGTGTATGTGGTCAAACAATTTTCTAGCCAATTTTACGAAAAAAAGGTAAGATAATAGATCGAATAATGGCACGCACGTCAGAAACAACTGGCCCTTTTCGCACGATTCCGTAAACAACATCGGTGAACATTGCTGGCGATCCGTTTGGAAGAACGGAAATTATGTAATTTCCTAGCATTCTCCGTGCATCGGCAAGCTTTGTCAGAGACAACCACTCTCGTCGCTTGTACATTCGCCATCGAATTCCTAATCGAATCAATAATTACGGGAATTCCTCGTGCAAGAAAGAGGAATGAGAGGAACAAGAGAGTAGAGAGAGAGAGAGAGAGAGAGATATCTCGCCATTGACACCTGCCGTTCTCCATCTCGCTATTGTGCAGCCAAACGTTTCCGGTCTTTCTCTCTGGTCGTATGGACCAACCGGAAATACGACATACACCGAACCAAACAGAGAAAGAGAAATATACAAAGACAAAGAAGACACTATCACAGCGAGTACTACGAGTTTTACTTACAATGCTAATTCGATACGAACTTCATTATTTAATGACCATTCTTTGCTATTTTCAATACATCAAATGACGTCAATTGCAAAACCGATAGGTATATGAAAATAATTAAATTTCAAAATCTAAAAAAATAATTCACACTTGTTTTTCTTTGGAAAAAATAAATCTGTGTACATCCGTCGCCGTATGATACGAGAAAATCTATGGATTCTAAGAAACACGTATTCACACTTGTATCTATTCTCCTAAAGGTTTCCTTGACTTTGGTGGAGAAAGAAGGGGAAAGAAGGGGAAAGAGGAGAGTAAGCGAGAAGGTGTTAGAAGTCGCATAGCCGAAGAAGCCGAAGTGGAGATTCGTGTAAGCGACATATTACTGCATTATCGTGTCTAGAGTTATGTACGTGTCGTGATAAGAATTTCAATAACCAAGAAAGTCGATTGCATTCGAGGCCATAAAACATCCAACGCCATAGATAGTAACGTTGCACGCATCTCGTTAAAACATCTCGTTATTCTCAATGCGAGATTCGTGTCGACATCGTTCCACTCTCTTTTCTTAATTATCAGTGGAAAAATAAAACTGCCTTCGGTCAATTTAATTGAGACTTAGTTTATTCATTCCTCACCTTCTTTGGGACGAATACGAAAAAGTCATTTTTCAATTAAATGATAATAAATTCGACGATGATCATGGAAATAAAAAAAAAATAAAATAAAACAACAACAACCAAGTGTATCATTTTTTACTTTCCCTTTTTTTTTTACAAATTCTCGTGTAACTTTTTCTAAAGATAACTTTCTCTTCCACCTAAACTATTATCAAAGAATTCGTGTCTATTAATCGTTACTTTGAAATCAACATAACATGATTTTTTGTTCTTCTAAAAGTGGGTCATCCATCCAATGTACTAACCGTAGCCCATCATCGTTGCTTGATTTTAAAAATTTGATCGGAACTAATAATCCAACGTATGTACACAGATTGATTTGCACAGAAGTACCGAGTGGTATAACGAAAAGACTACAACAAAAAAAAAAAAAAAAAGTAGAAAACAAAAAATATCATAAAAAATTCGTATGCTTTAATCCACAACCATGTTAAATTCTATAAGCCGTGGAAATGCACGTCGAGGTTTTTCCTCGTTAGTTGGTTGGTAGTAGCAATGAGAAAACGCAATGCCCAATGATGATGAAGATAGAGAAAAAGGAGAGAACGACGCGAAAGGATTAAAAACTGGAGTGAAAGAGAAAAACAGGCAGAGAGAGAGAGCAAGAGAGAGAGAGACATACATACAATTTCTCGTCATTCTATCTTTCTTTCTCTCACATACTCTATGTTTCTCACTATTTCGGTAAATTGCTCGAAACGAGTTTCGCTTTATAAACAAACGAATGAACGTACGAACGAATGAACGAGCAAGCTACGACAAGTAGAGGAGGCATCCAAAATTTTAGCTGCTACAAAGTTTACGCTATGTGCGATTAAAATGACGAAGTTCTTCAGGATGCAACGATACGCGAGCTGTTACAACTGAAAATGCTTTTTCCAGGTTCCAATCGATAAAGGATATACGTAAGCTTTTGCTCTGGATAATCCTCACCGAGACATTATGGTCGACCAGAAAACAGTATACTGATATAAACCAAATGGAACATACATATATACATATATATATATATATTTATACTTAGAAGAGTTGTGGGTAAGTACGGGAATGTATAAACGTGGATAGATATATATATATATATTTATCTCTATGGGACGTGCAAAAAAGTTCTTCGAGAATGTGTATGGTACTTAACAAAACAAAGGGACAACTTCCAAAGCGTACGTGAGATACGGGATAATATTCCATTCCTCTCGTGTAACACAACGCGTAACTATCGTTAAGATGAAATTTCAGATCTCTGTATATGTTTGTATTTAGATATGAAGATATATATATATGTATATATGTACGACAACGACACATAGGATGAATTTAAAATGAAATTTTCAATCAAAATTAAACGATACTTCTATTACGTTGATATTGATAAATATTATACACCTTTGGTCAAAATGTACTCTTAAAATTGTGTTTACACAACCGTTATATTTTACTGTCGAAACTAAATTGAAACTAGAGAGATAGATACGATAGAACGGTTGGCAAATGAAGAAGAGAAACGGTTAGATACGTGATCGATGAACACTAGCCGCTTATACACTTCGTGACGTAGAAGCTCAAGCTTAAAATGACTTTGAATTAATCAGATAGGTAGGGAAACTATATTCTAATCGATCAATCTTAACAGAAATAATATTGCATAGACAATAGTATATAATAGATTGTCATTTTCTTATATTCCTATAATATCTATGTTAATTCTAATAATAATAATAATAATAATAATATGTGAAATTTCCTTTTCAATCCTTACATATATAAACATAGAAAATTGTACATTATTTGTACAGAAAAGGACTTATTTATTTACTTTACAAAGCACCTCTTGGTACATCGGTTTTAGCAGAGTAATTTCGTAACAGGGAAATACTTCGCACCTATAACACATGACTACCTACCTGAGGGTAGGTAGGTAGGAAGGTACGCGTACTGTTCTTGAAAGCTTCGCTGATGTGTAAACCCATGTAAGTAAACTGTAAACATCCTTTGACTACAGACTGTAAGGAGTGAAATTCAGCTCCTGTTCAATCCAACCAATGTGTTTGCTATACGGTAAGATGGAATGACATTTACTCTCTCTCTCTTTCTCTCTCTCTCTCTCTCTCTCTCTCTCTGACACTCTCGTTTTCTTTAACACCTACTACTAACATATTTTTTTTGATACTTTTTTTGATTTTATTCTTATCGATAATACGAAAAACAAAGTAATAATTCTTCGTGTCGGAACAAACGAATGCTCGAGTAATTTATTATCTGATATCAAAAGCTCTTTACCGTATCGTTCGAATGAATCTTTCTCAAAAAAAAAAGTAACACGATCATTCATTTTACTACGAATTTTGTTTCTTTCTATTTCTTTTTCTATCGAAAATATGGAACACACACTTTGAATTTACCTAATATTTAAACCTCAAAATCGTTGATATATAATAATAATAGAGTAATATCATAGTATATAAATATAAAAAAAATTAAAACATTCCGTTGGTTAATTTGTAAGTAAAGTAAAAAAATGAATGTAATATAATATAAATGTTTCAATTAATATTCATTTACCATGATTCTAATGAGAAATATTTTAGTATTTATTTCATTTGAGATACCAACCATATTTGAATTTTATTTTTCTTTAGTTTTATTTTCTCTACTATTAATTCAAAGCATTTAAACTTTTACAAAGTATAATAAGATAAATTTTATAATCAAATGTTCAGTTTCAAGTGTTGTTACAGTTATCATATAAATATTATTAATTTATATTAAGATTAGTTAAATTATTTTATTATCTTATTATTATATTAAGTTATATTAAGTATAAATTTTCTATTATTTGATTACACACACACATCGTCTAATCTAACAAAAGTATATATATACACAAAAGAAGAATAAAGATAAGTAAAATCGTATTTCTGTAAATGATTGTAATAACGATTATACAATAATGTTAAGTTAGTATTAATTGCTATGTAAGATCGTTAACACCCGTACTAAGGTACGACACCGTTCGCACGGCATATCGGCTTAATTAAAGTTTAATTACTTCCGATGTGTGCATATACTCAAACTCAAAATGTACTACTACTACTACTACTACTAGTTGATCGTTTAAACATTTTCAAAGTTCTTTTTTAAGAATTTTTTTGTTTTCAAAAGACTCCATTTTAAGATTACGATACTCAATACACGTGTAGATAAATTTGTTGATTTTTGTTTTTGTTTTTTTTTTCCTATCTTTTTAACGAAAATACATGATTTTCATATGAAAAGTGTTCTCGTGAGATTTACGAAGCAAGTATTTGCACTACTACTACTACTACTACTACTACTACTACTACTAGCAGTCGAGATTTATGTAACTAACGACCTCCTACGTTTATTAACTTTTACGGATGATAAAGTCTTGGCTATATTTTACTTTCTGTGAGTTTAAAGTTAAGCAAATAGTAGCTTATTCCCTGCTTAAAAAAAAAAACAAAAAATAAAAAAAAAGTAGAAGATGAACGAAAGAAAAAAAAAAGAATGAAAGAGAGAGAGAGAGAGAGACGAAGGGAGAGAGAAAACAAAAATAAAAATGAAAACAACAACAACAAAAGAAAAAAAGAAAACAAAAGTAGGAAAAAAAAATTCTACTCAATCCTCGAATGATGAACTATTATAGCGACCTCCATTAGAGGGCTCGATAACTATACTTAAGAGTGGGTAAGTAAGAGATCTGTTAATACCGATAAGAAAAAAAATCTCTCTATCGAGACAGGGAAACATAAATAATTATCCTGAATTTTAGAAAGGGAAGAACTTATGATTGCGAATAATATACCTGTAAGATTATTACATTGGAAAAAAAAGAAAAAAAAGAAAAAAAAATTTGTTTTTTTTTAACATAAATAGACATTATGTCGATTTTTATCGATTCTCTTACGGCACCACAATCCAACCTTTTTTTTTTCTTTTATCTTATTTTTTTTTTTTTACAAACAATTGTAAATAATAGACAGATGAAGAAGACAATGGAATGGCGATTATTACATCTCCAAGGATACGACGATTATCGATTTAAAAGTAACAATCGCATCGATCATTAAAATTACGTTCCTTTTGATCGAATCGTAACGATGCAATAATTAATAATAAATAAACAAAAAAAAAATAAAACGAACTTTAGTACAAATGTTGCTGTTGTTTTTTTCCTTATTTTTATATTTTTTCTACTTCTTCTTCTTCTTCTTCTTCTTCTTCTTTTTTTTGTGTTTTTTTTTTTTTATTAGAAATAATTTGCATTTATCGATTAAGTTTCAAATGGCAATAAGCGGATTATAAAATTGGTAGGAATTTTAAATCAATAACGTTATTTTCGACATTAATCCTTAAAAGTAACATTAATGACGGGATTACAATATTCTATACCTCGTTACAAACGCATACACACACACACACACAGACATAAGCGTATTTTTCTCTAGGATAAACGAAATATCGAAATTGACGATGCGAAAAGGAATAAAATAAATAGGAATATTTTTTAGAGATGCCCAAAAATCGTAATCGAAATAAAAATTCTAACAATATCACAGTATCGAAAAAACAAAACAACAACTAATACAAATAAAATGACAATAGTGAAAGGTAGATAGATAGACACACACACACACACACACAGACACAAGTTTCATTAACTTCTTGCATACAATTTTTTTCTATCCTGCATATTAAAATAAGACAAACAATAATAAACAAACAAACAAACAAACAAACGACAAAAAATAAGATGAAATATTTTTCAAAGGGAGAGAACAATTTTTCATTTCCCTATAGAAAAGAAAAAGGGGGTTAGGCGAGGGGGGTGGGTGGGGGGGGAGGTGTTTGAGAAAAATAAACGTCATGGAAGAAGAAGAAGAAGAAGAAGAAGAAGAAGAAGAAGGGGAAAGATTTTGACTTGATTTTTCGACCAACTCGAGAGAAGAATATTTTTCTTTTTTTTTTTTTTGCTATTTTTTCGTTTTGTTTATTTTTTTTTCTCTCTCTTTCTCTCGGTCTCTTTTCTTTTGTCTTTTCCAATACGTGAGAAAAATTCCGAATAATCTTTTCTAACTTTCTATAGAATAAACTGTATTTTTCTATACTTTATTCCATGACAATTCCCATTTGACCACCAGAGATGGAATTCTCGTCGGACACACGTTCTTACGCAAGTGTATGTGAAAATATTGAACAAAAATGATCACGGAAGGATCTTTTGTTTTTCTTTTTTTTTAAACGCGTTGAGAAAAATAAGAAATAATTGTATTAAAAATATAATGGACACATTAATAAAATAATAAAAATAAATGTAAAACATTTCTAATAATGATAAATTTGTTGTTTGTTAATAAACGTTGATGAAACATTTGTAAAGACCTGTAAAACTTTGAGAAATTGCATTTTACATTTGCGTCAGTCAGGATTTTGCGTGTTCCATTTAACAATTATGATGTCGCGTTGAACATAACACCTAGTCTTCTAAACTAAATCGTGGTTCCTTAATTACCAACAACGTTTGTCAAGATTGTCCTTTGACTTTACTGCAATAACAGTTAGTAAAGTTTATTAGGAAAGCTAATTCGTGCTAGAGTAAGTAACATTTCAAGTATCCTAACGATAATTACTTCGTTAATAATAAATATGTCAATCATGGAAGAATAATTAATAATAATCGATGTGAATTTAATGAAAATCTTATTTCAATTAACGATCATTTATCTAACGATAAATTAATATCATTAGGATAAAAACATTTCTTTCCATTTATTTATCGACATTCATTATTTTGATTAAAGGGGGAGAAGAAAGAGAGAGACAGAGAGAGAGAGAGAGAGAGAGAGAGAGAAATCGATCCCCACAAGTTGACCTAATTTTTCACTTTCCCTGATTTCTATTACCTGCAAACGAGAATAAAAATTTGTCGATTCCTCAACGGGACGTTTCTTCTTCTTCTTAAAAAAAAAAACAAACAATTAACATTAATACATTTTTATACTATAAATAATATTCGAATATAATTCTCTTTACTAAAAAAAAAAAAAAGCAATCAAACTTGACAAGTAACTAGTTCCGGCATCTACATTTTTATTTTTTTGTTTTTAACTAAAAGAAACCACTGTGTATATGAGTACATAAACAGGTATATTATTCATAATTTACTAATAAATCAAAATCTAAATAAATCAAATAGAAATAGAATAAAAATAAAAAAGAAAATATTTATATAACACACACACATACACACACACATAAATATAAGTAAACGATATAAAAGAAGAGAAACGCGTAGAAATGATCACGAGGAGTTAGCCTACTTTTAGCAATCAATAAGATGATGATGATCATCATCATCTACCTTTCGAAGATTGTTGTTGGTTCATCGGGATGGTTGTTGCGTTTACATTATAAAATCAAAGATCTCACGTTGCAAAGTGGCATTGACTGAGAAGATCTCGTCGAATAAGTAAGAACATTAAATATATATATATATCCGACTTGCTAGTAACACTCGGTGTTGTCAGATAAGAATCGGAGTCCCTGAAGAACTTGTGCGATTCTTTTCTCTCTCTCTCTCTCTCTTTCTCTTTCTTGTTTCCATTCTCACTCAAGAGAAAGGCAAACCGATCCTCAAGACTTCTCTTTTTTCCCTCCGGTTATTTTGACTTCAATGACGTCCCATACATGAACGACGAGTGACTGACTGCCACACGCATTACTTTCACTGTCATTACGGTGTCAGTCGTTGTTATAAAATCGTAGTCGGTGTTGTTTGAAATTGGCACTTCGGAAGAAAAAGGAATTCTTATTATTCGTGGCCAAGATCGAAGGAAGGAAGGAAGGAAGGAAGGAAAAAAGGAAAGAAGGAAGGAAGGAAGGAAGGAAGATCATCCTGTCTCATTTTCTCTTTCATTCTTTACTGACATTCCAATCATGCATCTTTTCTTTTCTTTTTACTTTAGTTAATGTTTTTCCTCATCAAAACGATCTTACAAACGTAAAAGGTATCACTCTTATTCATTGTCAGTTAAAATTATTCAAATGCAATTGAAAATATTCCCCATATAAATTATTCTCTTTTGTTACGATTGTAATTTAATAATATTATTTAAAAAAAAAAAAAATATAAAGATGCAAGGTTAATTTTAATTTGTTGTTAATCTATTGTAATATTATATTATAATTTGATTTTTATATATGTTTTTTATTTATTTTTTTTTTTTCTTATGCTTTTGTCTCATTTTCTCGAAACTTAGTTTTTTGTTTTCTTTCCTTTTGCCTCTCCTCCCCCACCCCCTTGATTTTTCTTCTTTCTATATTTTATTTTTCAATGTTTCTTTTTTTCTTATCATAGGCAAATATGAGTTATCATAAAAGTTATCTACTTCCTTTTTCTTTCTCTTTTTATTTCTCATTGCATAGCAAATTTTGCGAGTTTTACCCTGTACACACTAATTCATAGATTATGCAAACATGGAAAAAGTTTATGTGCCGATATCTAAGCGCGTGTCAAGGATTCGTAACGAGATATCGTTTACTTTCTTTTTATTTTTAGTTTAAGAAGAAGAAGAAGAAGAAGAAGAAGAAGAAGAAGAAATGTCTCATAACTCGAATTCATTACCATATTGAAACTCTTTCAAAGTTGATCGAAAATACCGTTGATTTTTACGTTCACGTTTGAAACTCCGATAATCATCCATTTAGAACAAAATTAGTTGAAATTTTATTCCCATATCTTTCATCATGTTTTTATATTAATAAGAAGAGTATAATGAATTTGTTTTTCATGGCTTTCTCAATAAGGTTACCTATATATATATATATATATATATATTACAAAGTAATTTCATTTGATGCAAAACTTTTATTTCACTTTTCGATTCTATCTAGAACACGATTTCATTAAATATTAACCTTGTTAACCATAGATAACGAGTAAACTCTCTATTACGCCGTATGATTCTTCAATTACACCACATATATTTGTATATTTCATTATCCCACGATAAATTTAATAATTATTAACTTCGTTTTTATTTTTTTTATTTTTTAAATCGAAATAAATTGCATGCATTTATTAAATACGATTGAAAATCTGTTCTATTAAAGAATGAATAAAAAAAAAAAAAAAGAAAAAACAAAGTAAGATAAAAAAATTAATACGAAAATGATAGAGTTTCGATTCGTCTGGTAAAGAAGAAGAAGAAAAAAAAGAATTCTTCTTAATAGAACTCGTTTTAAATAATAGCATAGAGATCTTTTTTCTCTCTCGACGATAAATTGCAATTTACATACTACTACTCTTTGCATAAAAAGATAAAAAAAGATGATGAAGAAGAAAAAGAAGAAGAAGAAGAAGAAGAAAGAAAGAAAGAAAAGAAGATAAAAGATTGAGTGGTAGTAGTAGGTCATGGTAATTACTCGAACTATCGCGTTAAAACCCTTTTCTCTTCTTTCTACAAATCGCAATGATGATGAATATTCTTAGTCTCTTTAAAAGCTCTTTTTCTCGTAACTTTGATGCTTTCCAGATGAGGAGACTCTTATCATTCTACGATGTTCACGTCCCGTGTTATTTCGTCCTGCAATCTGACTGGAAGAAAATGTCAGATTCGAAATATCCCCCTTGCGAAGTTAGAAATGACGATGATTCTCATCATCATCATCATCATCATCATCTTCTTCTTCTTCTTCTTGCTTATTATTTCAACATCGTTCATATTTGATTCTTTGAGAAAAGAAAAAACGAAATAGAGATAGTCAGTAGTAACATTATCGAACCACTTAAACCAATCGTAATAATACCGGATACCGATGCCATCATCTCGAAACGAAGTAAAACAAAAAAAAAATCTCCCCCCTCCCCTCCCCTCCCCCCCACGAAGCCTTTTCGTTAATATCACGGAAAGGATTCTTCCAAAGAAAGCAAATATTTTTTTACCGATCAGCACGAGTACCTACCTAACCCCTCTACTCTCTTCTACTCTCGAAGATTCAAGGATACGTTTAAACTCTTTAACCGATCGTCCTTGTATTTTCATAATACGTTGTTGAAGCAGATGGAAAAATACCTAACGCGTATGTTTAATTAATAAAAAAAGCACTCATTATTATTATTATTATTATTATTATTATTATTATAAGCAAACGATAATAATTTAGTCGTTTTCGTCAATTGTAACTTCATCTATCAATGATGTTTAAAATAAAATCCCCCAACCACTTTGTCCTTCTACCACTTCCCTTCTTTCATTCCTTTATATTATCCTTTCGCAAGGAAATATGAGAGAGAGAAAAAAAAAAAAAAAAAAAAAAAAAAAACTATGTTACGTTTGTTTTTATATACACACACACATTTATGCGTGTTTCTTCTCGACAAACGGCAAATAGCAAATAACAAATAGCAATAGTAACAACTAAAATGTAAGATGCACATGCATTTACAAGGAGATTCCATGCGTTTACTGGAGCAACGAACTAACCGAGCCGTGTAAACTCTTCTTCTCGGCTTTTTTCCCAGAGAATTCCCACAATGCTCGCGCGATTACTTCGTGAGTTCTCAAGAAGGAAAACCGAAGGCGAACGAGCGAACTAGCTTCGTCGATGCAAAGCTGATTAAAAAAAAAAGAAAAAAAAAGAATCAAGGATAGGCATCTCCTGGCGCCTAGAAAGCGTTCCATCTTTTCTATCTATGTATGTATGTAAGTATGTATGTATGTATATGTAGTATTATCGCGTGTTACGAGTTACGATACAAGGTTAAAAATATAATCACGAATATTCATGAACAAAATTTTCTTTCCATTTCTTTCGACTTCTTTTTCATTCTTTTTTTTTTTTTTAACACTGTTTTTTTTTTCTTTTCAATTTTAACCCTTTCGAAACGAGTGTATTTTCCGCGGTGCTACTTAATACGTGCAGCAACATCGACATTGCACTTTATGGGGGCCACTATAGTGGCCCGTAGTTTCTCAGTGGCATCTTATGGAGGGCCATTATAGTGGTCCGTAGTAGCGAAAGGGTTAAATTTTCCACAGTTTCTGACAAAACGCGTTTCAATGTGTTCCTACATTACGTATTATATATATATATATATATTTATTACATTTCTTTTTACATGCTTAGTTGTTTCGTATAATACTTAGGTTTTTCATGAATATATATATATATTCGATAAATGTAGCAACGTAATGTTGAAACATGGCGTGGATAATACGAGAGTACGGCTATTAGGTTCATTTACTAGCAGGGTCTACCTACTACTAGTGGTACTCTCCCAGCAGCCCGTGGCCTAAAGCTTTTACCGTAATTAATGCTACGAGCTGCTAGACGAAATAATTTGCGATGGCTCGATCGACGAACCGTATGACGGAGACACTAGTATTACCGTCCTATGGGATCAAGATCGATAATGTAGAAAATAGAAAAAAAAAAAATTAAAAAAAAGAGATAGATAATCCTCCTCCCGTCTATTATTGGATCTTATGAAATTTTCAAGCAATTATATTTAATTAAAATAATTAATAATATAGAATATTCTCGATAGTTGAATCAATTTTTATTTTTTTTTTTTTATCGAATCGATGTGATGACGATAAAATATAATTGCAACTATATGAAAGATTACGATGCCTAATTTTTTTATTCACCCCTTTCCCCCCAACAAGTTTTGTACCCATGATTTTTCGAATATCCTACACTTTTTTTGTATCATAGAAATAAACAAAATAAAATGTGTATTTATTAATTGCATTATTAATGAAATGAATTTAACCGATGAGACAATAAAACCTATTCTGAACTAATAATAAAACATACAATACAATATACAATTTTCATAAGTATCTTCTAAAAAAGAATTACTCATGTGCTCGTCAATAATTTATTTCAATAATTACAACCAGTAACTCGTGCCGATTAGGACCTTTCATCTTTGGCATGATTGAGCACTGGAGGGACTTGAAATTTTTCTACTCACTCGTTACCAACTGTTATATCCCATACATGTGACATTTTAAGATTAAAATGACGCATATACGAAATATGAACAGTTAGCATTAGAAGTTCTGCGATGGCTCCAAAACACTCCTACTTCGTAGCAAGTATTGCAGTCTGCCGATCCATCGAAGATCCATCGAAGAATTCATTCCACATTTTTGAAGAGGAAGAAAATCCATCGTCTTATCTGTAATATAAAATCAAACGTAACGATAAATTATCAACAATATAATCAAAAATCATTTCAAATAAAATCGAATAAAATATTTATAAAAATGCATACTTACAATGCATTCCAATAGAATACAGCTCAATGGCATCATGGTGATGCACCTCGCGTGATTCTAAAAACGCGGTATTAACGAAAATAAGAAACTATAGATGAGTTTCTTATCGCGAAACCGAAATTTTTTTTATACGACGAACAACACTGACTCTAATTCGCGTTTGATTTGAATTTATTACTCGACCGATCACTGATTCTACAACTAATTCAAAAACTGCTTTGCACGCAGTTTGATGATAACACCATAAACACTCCCGTAAATTGCTTCGCGCACGATTGCAATCTGAAACAGAAATAATAAAACAATACTATTAATATCATTACTATTACAGAAAATTATTAAAATTTTGGAGGAATTATTTAATACAAAAATATACTCACTTTAAATCACCATCGATGATTGCACGATGGGTCTCCTACCCTTAAGATGACGATGCGTAGACGGTTCAAAACGAAAATGAGAAACTTTTTTATATCACGACCACGACACTGACTCTAATTCACGATTATACTTTATTTTTTAATAATTCGTACAAACACTGACTCTAATTTAACAACTGCTTCGCACGAAGTAATATCAAACACTAACACTGAAACAAATAAAAAATACAAAATGATTAGAATCATTGATATCATTTCAAAATTATAATTGATGATTAAAAAAATGTTTATAATAAAAATTAATTTACCTTTTATCTTCAAGGATGAATACACGATGGGTGTCCTACCCTTAAGATGACGATGAGCACACGTTTAAACCGAATATAAGAAACTTTCGGAGTTTCTTAATCCGAAAAAAATCGAAATTTTTACATACGGCGAAAAAACACTGACTCTAATTCACGATTTTGTTAAACGATGCAAACACACGATCACTTCATTGCCAACACGCACGATTGCAATGATATTCTGAAACAGAAAAAGGAAAAGAACAATTAATATCATCATCGTAATAAAAAATTATTGAAATTATCATCAAAAAATGTTTGATAGAAAAATTCTATTTACTTTTAATCTTCAGTGATGAATGCCCGATGGGTCTCCTACCCTTAGGATGACGATGAGAGTAGATGAAAAAATTATAGAAAAGTTTTTGATCGCGAACACGAACGCGACCGGAACCGGGACGTGTTTACCGACCGCACTACACGTCCAAAAACGATTGGAAAAATGCATATGTGATTAGTGTTCTTATAAAATAAAAACATAAAAAGATATGTTATCATAAAGAATCAATGTTAAATATAAAACAAAAGTATAATAATTTATAAGAATTGATTTAATTAAAGGTAAAAGTTATTAAATATTTATTAAATGTATCAAAGTATGCAAGTATTTCTTTGATAATGCTTGCTTTATATTATAATATAAAAACTCAATCAATATCAATTGCATATATGTCACTACTTGCATAAAATTCCATTAAAAAAGTATATAATATTACTAAAAATTGTTAATACTAATCTTTAAAGTTGTTCAAATAAAACAATAACTATTGCAATAAACTCGATGTAGTGTAATCTAACAAGTCTATCAATTTTTATACTATAATTAATAATAAAAAACTTCCTATGATATTAAATTGATTATTATAACGTTAGTAATAAAATTATAGAAAAATTTAACGTGTATTAGATTTTGCCGATGTTGACGTGTCGAAAGACGGAAGATGATTGACTTACGTTAGTATTTATCCTTAAGAGTGTCGAACGTTCGGCAGCCTTTGTTTTGTTTTCGACTTATATTCGACTTATACTCTAGTATTATACATATACATAGATACATAGTTACGTGTAGATCGTACCTGTAGGTTGAATGTTCTTATATTCGTATTCATTATTCCTCGCTTTCTCTCTCTCTCTCGCACATACACTCTTTCTATCACTCTTCTTTAAATTGTAAATAAAAAGAGACAGATTTTAAAGAACCGACGACAAAACGTAATCAACTGATAACATACGTATAATAACCGAACATTCGCTTTCTATTCTATAACGAGACAACATCAACGAAAATGACACGTTCGTATTAAATTATTTAATAATTTTATATTTGCTAACGTTATCATTTTGATGTTAATAATTTAAATAAGTTTTTTTATTACATAGAATGTTATAAAAATTAGTTGATTTTTGATGTTACTCTTTATTGAATTTGTTAATACAATTACTCTTTTATTTAGACAATTTTAACAATTGTTAATTAATATTTTTACTAACATTACATATTTGCTATGTAATTTAGCATGCAATTATAATTTCATACTTTGATCAATTTTACAAATATTTCATAACTTTAAACTTTTAATTCGTCGTTCGTGGAGATCACATCGGACTCTCGTCGTTCCATTAAGATCAGGTAATTAATTAATAAATTCCATGTCCCATATATACTTTTACGTTACAATTACATTTTAATTGATGCATAATAAAAACAAAGGGGGGGGGTGGAGAAACATAATTTTTCTGATAATATCAAGAAAACCACCATACATAATTCGCATGATAAAGAAAGATGTGCACGTAACAAAGTTTTTTCTTTAACTGTTCGACTAAGGTGTTAAAGTTTTCCATTTCGTTGGAACAACTAACTGTGTCTGCTTTTTCCAAGTTCCACGAACATTACGAGTTATCTTCCATAATGTTCAACACTTCTTACTATGCAATATTACGAGAGCAATATTTTCAAAATATTTCACAAAATTCCAATACTTGTTTTTTTTTCTTTTTTCCAAATATTTATTCAAATATGATAGATTCACAATCAGTCAAATACATCGAAATTGAAATATCTACAAATCAAAAAGACAACTTATAAAATGAATAATATTAAAATTATACGAAAAGGAAATTTTATATTGGGATCTCTGGCAGGGGCGTGGAGTGGCGTGGCGTGGCTTAGCAAAATTCGACCTATCTACTCTAATTTTGAATTTAACCACCAGATAGCGTATTCAAGTGCTAAAGATCCCAATAGTGAGAGTAAAAAAAAAAAGATTACAAGAATTAAATAAATTTCTACAAACCGGAATGAACGGTGGATGGAGGGGGAGGGGAGGGGGAGGGGGTGTCGAGAGAGTTTCAACGAGAGGCGATAAGATTATTATTATAAAAAAAGAATACTCTTCTCTTTAAACCGTTTCCTGTGCGTAAACCTTCGCCAAGAGAGAACAAGAATAATCGTTGCTTGTTGTGTTAGTTAGAATAGATACGTGGTGGTGGTGGTGGTGGTGGTTGTAAATCCACGTGTGCGATCGTGCGCGGGTCAAGGAGTTCGAGTGAAAGTATTAAATATCAGTGGCCACCGACTAGATCTTCGATACACACATACATACATACATACATACACACATGGACGTACGTTTTGCTCTTGCGCTGGATGCACCGTTATGACGAGCAACGAGATAGAAATAGAGACAGGATAAAAACAGAGACAAAGAGAAAGATTGTGTGTGTGTGTGTGAGAGAGAGAGAGAGAGAGTGGGAGGGAAAGAGAGTGGTAATCCTAGCTGCCCCTCCCTCCCTTCCGCTGCCTCCTGGGTCCGGCTACCTTCAACTAACTTCCTTTCCTCCGGTATCAAGTTTTCTTTCTTTACAACCAAACAGGGTTATCCATTGGGGAATTAGAAATCGATGCTGGTGATGCTTAGAAAAATGCGAGACAACGGTGAAAAATTGTATGGCTTCCCTTTATGAAGAGAATATGCAATTTTGATCTTATCTATATGTCCAAATTTAGGCCAATTCAATCTCACGATATCGATAGCTTGATTTTGTATTAATTTAAGAAAATTATATTTTAATTTTAGTATAATAATAATAATAATAATAATGATATCTCTAATTACATAGGACAAATTAATGGGGGAAACAAAATTGATGTGTGTATGTATATACGTGTGTTTCAATTTCTTTTCTATTTTATGTAAAATTCAATCGCTAAACTTGGCATAATTTAGTGTAAAGGAGTAAAACGAGCGGAATATTCAACGAATTGAAATAAAATGCATCAGAGATAGCCTACGGAAACCCCGTTCTCACGTACATGCATACATACATATATGTGCATAGAGATTTTCTCGAGGTTGCGTTAAGAGAGAAGCGACTTTATTACGTAAGATCTTGTCGTTTATTGCAACGTTATAGGTACTAACAACTTACCAAGTAACGAACGAACGAACGAACGAATGAAAGAACGAACAGATTCACTTAACGTTTTCCGGTCTATTTCGTTTAGGCTATTTGTCAACTGACGTTGCACTTCGATGATGCGATTACGCGAACACGTCTCCTTCTGCATCTATGTAATTGCATTTGAACATATATATATATATTTATGAAAGTTTTAAAAAGCCTATGTCTCGTAAGACTTGGTCATTCAAGGTCAACGAATTTCGCGAAATCATTTCGTCCGAACGATAATATTCGTTTGTTTTACCTTTCGTCGTGTTATCGTTCCGGTGAATGCACTCGCGCATGCTTAAGTATCTTTTTATGCAATTCTATTCGAGTTTTATCTGTATGTATGTGCGTGTATATGTGAGTACACGTTTTTATAACATCCATATACATTCTTATAGACTCTAGTGAAAAAATATAAAAGTGAGAGATTGAGAGAGAGAGAGAGGGAGAGATAATTTATCGGTTGAACAGACTTTAATACACGCAAATCTTTTTATGAGATTATTGCCAATGCTCTTGTCAATCGTCACGAAGAAATTATGACGATCATCGATCTCTAACGATCTAATGAAAACCAGTCACGTTTTTGTTTAAATGTATTAGGTGATTCGAAAAGTCGAAAGTTTCGTTTTTTCTTTTGTAAAAATGAAGATAATAATTATTTACTTCGAGATTAAACCTAAACCTTTCAAGTGATCATAAATAGTTGAATTTGTTAAATTTAACCGTTTCGATCGATCTCATGTGTGTTATTATTTGTCAATTTGCATCAACTAATGCCATTATTACGTCAGCAAAAAACAAAACGAATTTACCTCATATATATTCAAATGTATATGTGTTTATATGTATATTTGTGTTCTTGTATTTTCAACGACATTTACATACATTCATAATTCTCATTAAAACAATGTTCTTAATCACAGAAAGTCGATAGAAATGTTCATTGTCTCGAGCGTGTACCACCTCTAGGCAGCAAGATGAGAAGCAGTATCAAGTTGGCTGAACTACGCATGAACTATCCGAACTCTTCATGGAGTAAATCAAGCCGTTCTTGAAAGTTAACCGGTACAAGAGATAGAGAAAGAGAGAGAAAGAGAGAGAGAGAGAGAGAGAGAGAACTAGAGGGAGGGTTGAAGAGAAGTGTTCGTCGATCGAGAAATACCCACGAGTTCGTATGCACTCCAAACATTCCATTCTAAACGCAACTAACTTGTAAACATTCATGATACATACTTTAAATTGTACATATATATATGTATATATAGACATATGATACATATATACATATATAAATTTTGTCTAGACGGTGAGTAATGATTTCCGTGTTTAAACAAATCTTTTCTTTGTTTATTTTTTTTCTTTTTTTTTTTTATTAATACTTTGTTCGTAGTATAACAATAAAGCACGACCATGAAGTTTTTACATTTGTTACCAAAATTACTTTCGTTTCGTTATTGCACGTGTATTATATTTAATATAATTTAATATATCGATGAAACAAAAGATAATCAAAATTAGAATGTAAGAATGTGAGAAGAATTTATTAGCATATATTTGAAAGAAAGAAAAAAAAACAGAAATAGGGAGATGAGTAATAACTATTCCCACGTATCGTTCGTAAAATTCCAGATACGTATGTGAGCTTTTCATTTTTCTATGCGCTCTCTATAGAATGAGATACACATATATATATATATATATATATATATAGATAGATAGATAGATGGATAGATAGATAGATAGATAATGAGTAGTAGGGGAAGAGAAAAAAATGAAAATGTGCGGTTTCTCACGGAGACGAGCGCAAACTTCGCATCAAAGGCTTCGACCCGTCGAGTTCGTAATGGCAAAGCCAGCGAAAGTCCTCCTCCTCCTCCTCTCCACCGGCCTCGAGACACAGCTATAGGCTGTCACACATAGTCTCACCCATTATAGTAGTAGTATTAGTAAGTAGTAGTAAATATGTACGACTAGAAGCAGTAACCGCGAGAGGATAGATAGGTAAGTAAAGATAGTGTGCCTAGAGTTCTTTGGTGGCGAGTTGTTCTTCTCTCTCTCTCTCTCTCTCTCTCTCTTTCTCTCTACCTACTTCAAAAGCACTTTCGCATTATGTGTCGCGAAACTCATGAATACACAATTCGTATGATGATGACGACGACGACGACGACGACGACGACGACGACGACGATCCGACAGACGAACAACTAGACGACGATGAGGTGCAATAACATTAACGTTTCCCCGTGACTAACGACAATCTCATATTATTCGCATAATCGTCATAACCGATGGTTTCTTATGCCATTAACACGTTCGTCGCTATGGCACCGTATACCGAAGATGGGCATGCTACTCCGGGGGCACCGTCACCGTATACGGTGACGCTCTTCTTGTTGAAGTTATAGTATTTTTTAGTTGAAAAAACTTATCACATTTCTCATTTCGATAGAAAATGATTTTCGGTAAATAAAATATAATAATATAATATAACCATAATACTCGGGTTGCATTGTTGATATTTCTACTTACCGCTTCTTTACGTCACAACGCGCGCCGACAGTCGAATTTTGGGCCTGGCGAGAAACTCAATCGAAACGGGCTGGATGACGAACGTGTTAAAAGAAGAAGCATTGGGTCATTTCAATCGTGAAAACTTGAATGAGTAAAAAGAAACGAAATTTTGTTCTAAGTACGATACTTTAAAAGACTTTCACATAAATCGTACGTTGTTTGAAAGGAAAAGTTAAATGATTTGTATCAAATATATTATCTATCACTATAGTTGGTATATAGAAACGGAAAAAGGAAATCGAGAGTAACGGCAAGCTGATTATATATCTTTAGAGATCGTTAAATAATACGTTACGAATGATAATAGACAATTAATATACTCGTATAGATCGTTGATCATATATATTTTTGATATAATACGTCATACCGAGATTCTTCATAAATACAAACGAATTGTATATCATATAAATGGTATTAGAAATATTCATTCACTTTTGATAGTTGTGTGTGTGGTTCCTTGAAATATTTCTCACGTGAAAAAAAAAAAGTCTATCTAACATTTCCTTTAGCACGATACCTTCAATTACACGTCTTAACATACGTAACGTTCCTTTTCCGCGATACTCGATTTCACTTTCAAACATGGTACTCTTCGTATACACACGGTGCGTTGTATTATACTTCTCTGTTCTCGTAGATCAAGATTAATGCTATAAAAAAAAAGAAAATAAAAATCATAAATCCGTGTATACGGATGATGATTCTGCCTGCGGTTCATTTTTAGATTGAAAGAAACTTTTCTGATCGAAAAAGAAAAGAAAAGAGATGAGATGAGATGAGATGAGATGAGATGAAAAGAGAAGAGAAGAAAAAAAAGAGAAAGAGAAAGAAGGAATCAGGAAATGTATCGCACGAACGACGATATGCGATTTTATGATGGGATCTTGTAGATAAAGGAAAAGGCGGTTTGTAGGTTGGACATCTCTTTTAGTTTCTGCGATAGACACAACAAACGTCCCGCATACCAGTCGAGCCATGAAAGAATGGGTAGCAGTAACGCTAACCACGAAACATCAACGCCACGATACTCTTTTGATTCCACCTTGGTTTGTTGTAGATGCTTTCTAAGAAATATGATCATAGTTCTCTTTACCTAGCTTGCGAAATGAACAAGAGGAGAATCACTTCTAACGCAACAACTTATTCCTCTTCTTTTTCTTCTTCATAGTCAAAGAATGAGATGGTGATCATCATCATTATCATTATCATCATCATCATTACTGTTGGAATATCTCTCAAGATCAACATATCGATCTCTCGAAGAAAAGATCATCTCTCAAATCAAGATGTTGTTATGTGTGCAACTGTTGTTTAACATCTTAATAGTTTGTCCGCAATGGACTCTTAAACTACTGAACTGATTTTAATCAAATTTTACACACTGTGTACAGTTTTATTCAACTTGAAAGATAGGATAGTTTATATCTCAATTTATAATCGCAATTATTTATTTATTAACAAAGATTCGTTGACTTAAAAAGACGTGTGTATCGGACTGATTGTGAGCCACAGCAACGCTTGGCGGGGCACCCCTAGTAGGTGATATTTTGATAACGAGATAGAAATGAGTCCACCTAACAAAATTCATAGAGCGGAATTTTTATAATTTAAAGAAAATAATAATAGTAATAATAATAATTATTATTATTATTAAGAAGAAAATCAAGAGAATACAAAAGAGTACAGTACGAAGCATGCCGGCCTCGTTTCCGTTCTCGTAATCGGCACCGTAATACCGTAATAATGCGCTTTTGTCGGTTATAAAGCCAACAGACGTGCCGATCTCGAGCCTCTTCTCTCATAATTATTCCCTTAATTCCGTAATTGCTAAGTCATAACGTTGGAGAGGTGAGATTATACATAATGATATATCTAACGGGTGGAGGAGCTGACATACACCAAGAGAGTGAGTGTAATATTCTATGATAAGAAAGAGTAAAGATGAAGAAGATGAAGGTGGATGAAGAACACTAGGTGGTAGAAGGGGGAGGGGGAGGAACAAGAAAGATCATTGCGGTCTGCTTACCACCGGACTTTGCAAGACTTGGCACGTGCAGGAGAACTGTGACAAGTGTAACCTAAGCTATTGTTATGAAAGACAATGAACAAGTGACGCGTGTAATCGCATCCATAAATCTTCCTTCGAGGTATCCTCTCTTTCGATAAACAGACTTTCGTTTATTTCCTCACCCTCACCCTCACCCTCACCCTCACCCCTGCCGCCTTGTTTTTTATTCGCACCACTAGTATGAGATGGATGCACTCGCATAAGATCGTGAGAAATATTTTATTTATATGTTATAATGTATATATATATATATATATATATATATATATATATATATATATATATATATATATATGTATATGAAAAGAGAAACGATTCTTCGTTCTCTCCTTTTCTCTTTGAGAATCAATTTGTAATATTTTCTTTTCTGTTTTTTCTTTTTTTATTTTTTTTTTCTTAAATACAGGCGGTTGCTAAATTACAACGTATTAATAAATTTCATATGATTTAATGTTAACATGTGTATAGGGTATGTTTGTACATACACACAAGATCGTGAGAAATTATGTGTATTTAAAAGATAAGCGAGAGTAAGACTTTTCAAAGAGGATTTTCCTTTTTTTTTTTTTTTTTTAACTTTTACAGAATTGCAACATATTTTCTATGTCTTCCTTTCTTTTTTTTTCTTCTCTAAATTAATTCACTTTTAAATTACGTTCTAATGTTCAATATAATTAAATGTTAAATATTACAAAAAAAAAAAAAACAAATTATTATCTTGCAAATAATTTTGCATTATTTGCGTTTCAACTTTTACTTCGTAGATTGTAAAAAGAAAAAGGAAAAAAAACGAGGGTAAAAACGATTGGGTTTTCGAGGGAAGTCAACCGTAGGTGGAAGTCGCTTGATGATGATGATGATGATGATGATGATGATGATGATGTTGGTACCACCTATCGCAAGAGTTGATGAGCAGATAGGTTCGCATAGGCCGCGTTATACTAAGAGACTCTCGTCATTTATCAGCCTAGATATCCCCAAGAGAGTGGCACACCGTGTTGCTCGCATGTTGCAAATCAACGAGATGTTGATACGAACCGACTTCTTAGTGTTCCTCATCGTTACGTACCCAGTATAGGGTAGTAGAAGGAGAAGAAGAAGAAGGGGTACTTGTTCGTAACAGAAAACAAAAAGAATAATCCAAAGAAACAGAGTGGGGTGGGGTAGGGTAGAGGGGGGGGGGCTAGAGTACTATAATTTTTCAACGTTAAGCTCTTACCAGCAAACTCTTGTTAAAAGCTGTGATGATATGAATTAAAAAAAAAAAAAATTAAAAAAAAACGTGTTACTATTTGTTTCTTTCTCTGTTGCATTTTCAGAGAGGGAGTAAGATCAAAGACCACGGGGAGAAAGGGATAGAAGTAAGGTGAAGCAAGGCGAGCCGGTGATCGTAGTGGGATCGACAAAGTAACCTGAATCCGCGACGTAGACTTTCGACGGCAGTAACGACGAAGACGCCATGACGACACGATCACCAACAACATCGCCCTCGGATCGGCGTTCAACAACTATAGGACTGGTCTTAACGATCTTTTTTATCTTCTTAGCACGTGAGTCTAACTTTCTTTTTCTTTTCATTTTTTTCAACTTCAAGATGATACGAATTAAACCGATTAGGTTACTTTCCGTGTCACATCGAAATAATTCATTTTTTTTTATTTTTTTTTTTTTTAATTATGGTGTTGAAAATGCATCCATCCATTCATCCATTCTTTCACTAATTTCTGATGATTTTTCTTTCTTTATATATATTTTTTTTTGGTTTTGGTTTAACGAACTGTTCGCGTAATAAAATAATTCAGAGGAAAAAGAAGTCTCGTTAATTTGGTAAATGGAAAAAAAAAAATATATATATATATAATAAAAATATGAAGTAAAGAAAATAATAATAATAAAAAAAAAGGATTCCTTCCGTAACTATTGACTTTAACGTTATGAACACGAACGAAACGGTTACTGGATGATTTCGAGCGTGCTAATTGTCGAAGTTAATTACGAACACGATTCGGCTTCTTCCTCTTCGGAGATTCCTCGCTCTGTTTCTCGCTATCGTACGACTTTCACGATCTCTGCTTTTGTGTGTTTTTCTTTTTTACCTTTTTCATCATCATCATCTTCTTATTTTGATCTGTTTTTTCTTCTTCTCCTCATTCCCAAGGCAATATTCGATATGATTGATATCAAATTCGAATCAATAGAAAATACCACTTTCGAGAACTTTGTATAAATGTTTTGTATTTCCTGATAATTATTGTTACCGTAATAAAAAATAAATACTGATGACAATGAGAAACAGTGTCGTTGACTGTAAAGATACAGGAAACGTACGTTGTACACTTGTAATTAGATAAAAACAAAACGTCGTTTTAATTACATCCTATAAGGAATTGAAAAGCGTTATACGATTCGATCGTAATAATTTGCCATTAAATTGTTTTTTTTGTTTTTTTCAAGCAGTTGTTTAACACTTCGTAACTAACAAAAAATTGTCATCGATCGTAAAGTACTTTGAAAGTTTCCGTATAATGTAGAAACTTGTTGTCATGTATAAAAAAAGAAAATTATTATATAACGTGCAACATATATATAAATATATATATATAACTTTTACCATACAAATAAAACCATAAATTATATTCAAAGTAGACATTAATCTACGTTATACGAATTTACAAATAAATTGGCATGGAGATAAGATCGAAGAAGAAAATAAATAAATTAAAAAAAAAAAAAAAAAAAAAAAAACAAGATTACCTGTTTTAATTTACAGTTATATATCTCCCATTGGTAAAGATTCGTTTTTGTTTTCTTTTTTATTCATGCGGGAAACACAAATGATCCTTCCGAACGATTACGAAATTCATGTCCATATTCTTCTCTCATCGGAGTTAGTTTACGAACTCTGTGCAAGATTATCGTCTTAATGGGATGCACACGTGGTGGTCGGAAACCGCTATGACGTAAGAGTCCATTTTAAAGCTTTATAGAGAAAGTGCTTACTTACTTTGAAAATTAAAAGGATCAAAAAATCAAATTAAACAAACGAGATTTCAATTTTAATCTAGGTAGAAAAAAAAAAAGGACAATGGGGAAAGAAAATGATGTAAAAGGGCTTTTCTTTTGAACATTTTTGTTTTTCTCTTTTACAAAAAGATATCAAATTTACAACAATTTCTTGACAATTTAAATGACGCTTTTTTTATTTGAAAATAATTAAAAATTATCAATAAAAATATGAAAAATAATCGAATTATATTGTTTCAAAAATAAAACGTCATTTCTCAATTGTTCAAGAAAATGTTTGATATCTTTGTAAAAAAAAGAAAAAAAGAGATTCTTTCTCGAAATAAATATTCGTACTTTCTCTCTCTCTCTCTCTCTCTCTCGTTGATAATTTTTTAATATATTTAATATCTTTTTTATTTATCTTGCAAACATTTTATTCAAAATTATAGAAAAAAATGATGAATATTATGTCATCTCATGTATATTAATCACCTTATTTATCGAGTAACACACCCAGTGATCAAAACGACAACAACAAAATAATATAGAAAAAGATTGAAATGTCAAAGAAAGGAATTAAAAAAAACAAATACATTTAATTATTAATACTCGTGTAACGGGAGGTGGGCGGGGAGGGTGGGGGGTGTAATTTAACTTGTAATTTATTTTCATTCGCCGATAATGAGTTCATCGGCCCGATTCGATTCGATATCCTCCCACAAGGTTCATCAGCATTTTACGTAACACACCGGTCTCACACGTAGAAGATTTTAAAGATCGTACCGATGACGCATCGTCAATGTAACAAAAAAAAGTAAAATAAAATAAAATCGGTTGGTCCGAAAACGGGGCAATCGTTTTCTTTGGAGAACTCGACAATGTCGTAAATCATTACGACACAAACGGCGTATCATAGAAGGAGGAGGAGGAAGAGGAGGAGGGCCTTTGCCAATTGCGTTCTCTCTACTTTCTGCTTTCTCCTTCAAGTCTCAGAAAATGTCAGAGGTCTCCTTGACATATATATCATTTTATTTATATAATTAACAATTTATCTTGCATATATATATATATGTATATTTATTTTTTTATATTTATTATACTAGAAAAGAAATATTTACATAATAATAACAAAAGTTACTACACAGTAAATCCTACATGAGGTAAACATAGATACCTGTACATAAGCTGGGGGTACATAACTTAAATTACTAATACTTAAAACTAAGAAAATCTAACAAAGATAATAAGATAAGATAATAACTAATATAACTATTGAAATAACATGAATAAACTTTAGAATAATTTGCAACAGTGATATAAACGGTATTTAGTTAAACAATATCACATATTACATTTTTTATATACATATGTATATGTGTGTATATATATTTACATACACACACGTTTACAGATTAGATCGTCCTAATAATTTCTTTATTTCTCTCAGCCAATTTATTTTTGATTTTACATCTCGTGACTTGAACATTTAATAAAAAAAAAAAAAAAAAAAAAAAGAACTAAGATAAATTAAACAAAAGTGTAATTTTGTGCTTGTTCATCAAGTTAGGTTTCACCCATCTATTGTGTATTTTCCTTTTTTCTTTCTTTCTTTCTTTCTCTCTTATTCTTACCCTTTTGATTTAGTCCCTTTTCTTGTCCCATCCATCCTTTATCTTTTTGTCCAATTCCATTTCTTCTCTATTCCATTCTATCCCTCGGGTTTTTCGGCGTTCCATTTCATCTGGAGAGTAATCCTCACGACCCCGTTGTTGTTGCTGTTGTTGTTGTTGTTCTTCTTCTCATTTTATCCTATCGGAAAAGGGAAAAAAAGTCGCTCGAACGATCCTATTTTCCAACGTCTTTGAACTAACGATCGATCTATGACCTTCTAACATCAACTAAAAATAACTTTCAACAAATATTTTAAATATGTTTTTCTATTTGATTTGTCTATTCAAAAAAAAAATATATTTAACAATTGCGAATAAGAAATTAGTTTAGATTTTTTTGTTATTTCATTCGAGATCTTTATCATCGTATCGTAAATATAAAAATATATCGATAAATCATTCGACTTGATCGATTGATCGTTGAATACATCAACTTGATTTTCGTTTAACAGAATTCCAAGCACGCGCCCGATAAAATGTCATTCCGTGTACGCAGAGACACGTGCATCTAAATCCTTGATATTCTATACAACACACACACACACATTGATACTCGATAAAAAAAAATTAAATGAAATCGATATTTGTGAGAGATTTAAATCACACTAATGTAATACAAAAAAGAAATTGGCTGTAAAAACCGTGAATGAAAGGGTTGCGTTTAGGGATGAGAACACTAGAGGGATTTGGTATTTGCGACAATGAACTTTCGAGTTCCTAATGCCAGTTAATAATAATAATAATATTTTGATTTATTATATTTATAATAATATGTGTGTAAAAATTAATATTAAAATTTGTTGAACAAATTCTTATTTCAAATATTATTATTCTATGTATTTTTCAACATATAACGTGCAACAGTATTGCTATAAATTTTCACCACAAATGAACACATCTCATGGCAATTATAACGGAAAAGCCTATCACATTCCGACCTCGTTTCCTCTATTCATGGATAACATATCGATCTGCAAGCAGATTAATTAGAGGAACACGTTCTACAAAATCGAGTGGTGCGTTCTATTCGTCGGTTTATAACCACTATCTATAATGTAACATTTAGAAAGGAACCTTTCCAACTATCAACAAGTTTAAATGGTTCAATCGAACTCTCATTTAAATCGAATTATAGTTCAACCCTTTGAATGATCATTTAATTTTTTTTTTTTTTAAGTGAAAACTTCTTTAAAATGGGTGTGATTTGAAAAAATGTAACGGAGCGGTAGGCGGCTATGAAACGGCCGCGATATTAAATCAAAAGAGAATACAATTATCCTACACCAAATATTTTGGATTCGTTTGATTCTCTCGAAACTTCGTTTTTTTCTGAAGATTATAATTTCTTCTAAGCTTTTGATATTAAATTTCATAAATATTTAACGGGTTTTATTTTTTACCTTTAAAAAAAAAATATATATATATATAAATACCTGTCAGATTGATAGACTTGATAAGAATTAATCAACAGTTGTGTAGTGTTAATAGCTGACACATAACATATGAAAGAAAAGAATGTACAAATGAAAAAAAAAATATAAAAATGATTGAAACGACATACGTACGTACGTTTCCTCGTGAACGTGAACGTGAACGTAATTATCGTATCTTGAAGAAAACATCAATCCCGATTCGTTAGACAGATTCGTTAAATAAAGGAAGAAGAAAATCATCAGGATTATGTACTTCGAAAGTAAACAACCGATCGACCTTGTCTCTACGTCTTTTTTATCCAATTATCAAATACCTTTGGTACGAGGAAGCAAACACAACGTATGTCCCCCATACGTTACATCGGTGATTACATGTGACATTTAACGGCACAGAGGAAGAAAAGAGAGATAAATAGAGAGAGTAAGAGAAGCAAAAGATATGTACCCATAAATGGTTGGTTGGTTGGTTGGTTGCTTGCTTGCTTGCAACGTTTGCTCTGCAAGCATTCAACCAATTTTCCGCAGTGGATCCGCCTAGAAATCGTCTTACTACGTTTACTATTTTTTTCTCTTCTATTTCTTTCATTTCCTATCTATTTATCTATCTATCTATCTATCTAGATTTCTTTTCTCATTTTTTGTCTTCTTCTAAACTTTTTATTTCTATACTTCTTCTTCTTCTTCTACTTCTTTTTTTTCAATTTTTTTTTCCTTTCCTTTTCCCGAAGCCGATATACCAGAAGGATGTTTACCAAAGGGTTGTCTTGTTGTTCGATTTATTCGCGAAGGTGCGTCAATCTTTCCGATCTCTCGACGTTTCTACGTTTCACGAGGAGTGCCGGTAACGGTGCGCCGAACGAGTTACGCGCCTGTTCGAGTTAGATCGAACGCGATTTAAATGGATTTCTAAAACAGATCCGCCACACTCGTTCGTATTTCTAACATATATATATATATATATAGGTATGTATGTATGTATAAACGTTAGCTCGGTTAGATAACGAAAGGGATGTTTAACACAATTTGTCTTTCTTTCTCTCTTACTTCTTGGATACCTTGAAACAAATAACAAACACGAATTGATTACTCAAATGTAATAAACATTGACAGAGATTTATTATTTCTGTAAAATATTTTCTTATATTAAATTAAAAATAAAAATGTGTGAATAATGAAGGAATGATTTGAAAATTGATCTCAATGATGAATTATTCGTAATAATAAATAGAGATGATTGGCATTCCCGTGTATCCGCGATCCTTGCCAACACGAACTGTCCTGCGTGCCAGTTCACCAAATGCGGGACAGAGAAGCATTCGTGGAAGCCAGTTTTGCATGCTCCGACGATATTCGTAACGATCCCTTCTACCTCTGATACTCCCACCAATCCCTTCACCTTTGGTCGCTGTTCTATCTCCTAGAACTCCTAGCACACGGAAATTAATCTTGGAGGCCGTAGCAACGTGAAGACGTTTACCATCGAGATGTCTACCGTTAGCCATCGTCAACCTATCCAAACGCGATTTATTATTCCAACTAGTCCGATCGATTCAACATATTTATTCATTATATGCATCAGACCGGTTCTACTGTATTTCTCACGAAAAAAATATTAACTGATTGTATATTGGGATCTCTGACAGGGGCGTGGTGTGGCATAGCAATTCGACCTATCTACTCTAATTTTGAATTTAGCCAACAGATAGCGTATTCAAGTGCTACAGATCCCACCACGTGACGTAGCAATTCGAAGATTTATTTCTTCACTTATCACATTTTGTTATATTAACCTTTTGCTTACCACCCTTCCTGGAGTAACACGCTTACCACACTCGGGTCCTTTGGACCCGGGCGAGAAATATCATTATAAAAAAGAAACTATTGCATAGATTTACTTTAACATTTTTTTGGAGACTTCTTTAATACTTACTTAAAAAGACTATATAAGTTTTATAGCTTTAAATTAAATTTAAATATGTTGACAAAATTACCAAAGTCGTACAATTGAGAAAAATGACTCAAGTTGCACAAAAAGAGGGTCTGGGTCCTTTGGACCAAGTGTGGTAAGCTAAGGTTAATTTATTTAAATATATATAAATCATTAAAAGGTATACGTTGCCAAGGACAAAATACAAAGTTAGTTGAACTATTTCTCTTGGATTAGGATAGAAGAACGATTACTTTGTTAATTAACTAAAGGTAATTAATTTCCTCTGCAGAGCTATGTGACGGAGCTTATTACGGAAAGCTGATTGGCAAGCTGTCCGAACTTCACCATGGCGTCAGCGGCGAAGTTTACGCCGTAGATGGAAGGACCCTCTTCATCAAGGACTTTACGTATGACGGCGAAGGACCAGGTTCGTATCATCATCGATCCCTACATATATATATAGATATATATATATATATATACATACATATCACGCATTATTAGGGAATGTTTGCTATTCGACGAGGATAACGGATTTCCTTTAAATCTGATCAATTTCAAAATCGGATATGCCCGTTATCGAATATCTAACCAGATTTTCAATTAATTTACTATCGTTATAATTGTCACGAACTTTAAGCTCCTACGATTCTACTATAATCCTATATCAACGATAGAAAAAATAATTCTTAATTAACGTACCGTCAAATAATCAAGTAACAATTTCTCGTATAAAATCATTCCGAATGATATCAACTACTGTAACCACAACGATTTCTCTATTGCTACCAGTTCAATCAGATTTCGTTCAATTTATCCTAAGTCCTTTTCATTTGTATCAACAAAAAAATATATATATAAATAATAATAACTAACTAATGAACGTGCACGCGAGCGATTAACAAAAAAAAAACGAAAGAAATAAAATCTAAACTGTCAATTGAAGAGAGAAAAAAAAGCAACCATAAAACGACAAATATCCATCGACACACACGTAAGATACCTTTCACAAAATGATCGTATTGTATAGAAATAAAAAGAAAACATTCTCGTCTCGAAAGTGATCCCATAGGTACGAATTGAAAAAGCGGATGCTACAACAAAAATCTAAACTTTCCCCTCTTAAACTAATCGATTTCTTCTTTCATGAAACTTTCCCAAAACGACAACGTCAAGTAGCAACCGACAACCAATGGAAGTCTATGACTGTTCTTTAGATATTATTTGCGTTAATTAACACAACGACTTATATACAGTCAACATGAATTTATCTAATAGATGAAACAAACATACTTTATAAACAATTATACAAAATTTTAATATTAACTTTTACTTATTCCAATGACAATTTATCTTTATTACTACCATTAGTAATTTTTAAATAGATAATATAAATAATCGGAGTGTTCTATTTGAAATAGTAACAGCGAAAGGTAACTTTTTAAAACGTGTCATTTACTTCTAGTGAACAGTGAAATCGACTTCCTCCTCCTCCTCCTCCTCCTCCTCTTCCACCCTTCACCTCCTCCACCTTCTCTTTATCAGATAGTAAGAGAAAATTGAAACGAGAACGCAAATACTCTCACTCGTCTCGATAAGCTCGTAAAATTAAACACGTCCACGTAACGTATACTTGCGAAACTAACTGTTGTTGGGTTGTTTATGTTGCGTTTGGCGTCGTCGTCGTAAGCTAATAAATAAGAAAATAAATAAGGAAGATATTCTACTCATACTTCGATAGAGTGTACGAATAAATAATATATGGTAAATTTTAAATAAATAAAAGTAAAAAAGTTTAGTGTCACTGAACAAATACATTATTTCCTTGTTTGTTTTTTGTTTTTGTGTTTTCTAGCTGCATTCTTCTATGCCGGAAATTCCAAGAGTCCAAATTCAAACGGCTTCAGAGTACGGGACGAACGTGGAACGTAAGTTAAATCGATTCATTTGAATAATCAGTGAAAGTATTTTAATCGTACGCGTGCCTGCCGTTTTATTAAATTTTACTTTTTTTCTTTTTTTTTAATTTTATTCATTTTTCAAAGTGAAAACTTCTTTGGAATCAGGGTGCAGATTTGAAAATCGTAAAACGGAAGAATGTGAAACTGATGAGACAAAAATTAATTAATTAATTAATTAATTAATTAATACAATTTAATATATAAAAATTCAGTGTCGCAATATGTTTGTCCACTAATAATTCCAAAATTACTTAAATTATCTTCATGAAATTTAATTTATTTCACGCGTGATTTTTTCCAACTTAGCAGCACATAGCACAATTTTTTTTTTTATTTTATTATTTTTTATTACTAATTTAAAGATTTTTATTTAGAGTTATGTTATCTAGGTTCTTGCAATGTATTACAATTTAATTATTTTGAAGCTTGCTTTTCTTTGAAGGTTTCACTTCTATCGTGTGTGTGATTTGCACACATCTGTTTTTACATTTATTCAAATTCACCATAATAATTAATTCACATAAAAAATCTGACCATGTTTTTTTAAACATATATTTACATATGTATGTTTATTTTTTTTTTCCTTATAATTGTAACAGTGCAAACGTGTTGAAACGATACCGGAGAAAGGATATTACATTGACCTTGCCTGATGGTAAAACCTTGAATAGCATCAAATGGTTCTCAGTATGGTGCGACGAATTTGCTGTAAGTACAAACAAAAAGAAATAACATATCTTGATTATCTTTTTATTTCTGTTAATCTCTGTCTCTCTTTCACGTTCATGACCTTCAACGTCGTATACAGTACTTGCACTACCGTCATGAAAACCGGTATCACCTTCTCTTGATACAACTTTCACGTTACGTATTTATATATATTCGCGTATAAAACGAATGCATGTAAAATAAAACATTTTTCTCTCTTTTTTTTTTCTCATTCTAAGAAATATATTTAGAGCACAAAAAATTAACATACAAACAAAATTAGAGAGAGAAAAATGAATTCATTTGAAACTACAGTAAAACCTCTTTTTGTGCGGAGGATAGGGACGGCATAAAAGAAATCGTACAAAAAAATATTCCGAATTTTTATAAATATTTACATGTAATAAACAACTTTGTGCGATCAAAAATCGCACAAAAATAAAATCGCATAAAAAAGGACATCGCATAAAAAAGAGCTTTTACTGTACATTTACAGTATAATATATATATATATATTATAATATTATAATAATATATATATATATATATATATATATATATATATATATATATATATATATATAAATATGCATGATACAATAAGGTTAAAAATATATAAATAATAATAAAAAAAAAAAGAAAAACCTATAAAAATAATTTCTTCAATTGGATCTCGACTTGCACGAGTTGCATAATTAACAGCCCATAAATTGACATGACTAAAGTGAAAGAGAACAAGCTTTCTCGACCATGACTTAGATTGTATGATTTTCTTTACATCTTCTTTTTCTAATTAATTTCTACTTCTTCTTCTTCTTCTTCTTCTTCTATTTCTTCTACTTCTCTTTTTTTCTTATTCTACCATTTATTAATTTTCCCTTTTACCTTCCACACCCACTCGTGTAATTTTCTCCTTTTTTTTCTTTTGTCTTCTATTTTTTTTTTTTTTTTGGTCAGGTTGCATCTCTTCTCGAGCATCAAACGTGACAGAAAATGCATTTTGTACGCGCGACCAGAGCTATTCTATTATATCGAAGTAATTGAATTAACGTCGGATGTGGTGGTGGTGGTGGTGGTGGTGGTTACGAGGACGAAAAAGCTCGAGTTATAATTCGATTAGTTTCTCTTTTTTTTTTGCTCTCTCTGTCTCTCTCTCACACACACACTGACGCATTTTTTTTCGTTCATTTGTGCCTAACGGATTCTTCGTTATATACGATTCGTGAAAGACAAATTTGTCGATTGGTAAAACGTAAGCAGATTTAAAGCAGTTTGAAACAGAGAGCACATAATACAGTTCGAGTTGAATTATCGATTAGCATAGTTTGCGTTATACGCACGAGATATCCGTAAATATATTCCTAGTATAAAGGACGTAGATGTCAATCGTGTATTCACGTATAAGTTTAAAGCATTTTTGGTATGTGTGTTTATACTTATAGATGTGTGTGTATATGTATACGTAAGTGGACAGTTGAGAGCATATAACTCGTACCAAACGATAAGCTCGATTATGATGACAGAACGGGAACGAAGCTCTTCGAATTACCATCTCGATTTATGCTTATTATTTCGCGCTTAGAGAAGCTCATGAATTTTCTTCAACATACGCGTCCATTATGACGTTAATTGGGTTAAAGTACGAACTTTCATCTTCTCTTTCTCTCTCTCTCTCTCTCTCTCTCTATTTTATTTTTTCTTCTTTTTTTTTTTAATTTTATATTATTTTCATTGCTTTTTGAAATTCATATAGAATCAATCGTTAATTATTAAATACATATAATGATTTTATAATACAAAACTTTTGTCCAAACACAATTATTTAATATACCTTCTATTAATAATAATAATAATAATAATATATTTAATATTTAATACTATATATATATATATGTATTTTTATATCATAAAATATTACACGAAATTGAACAAAATGTGAAATACTTTCGCGTGTATTAATAACTCACGTAGAACTATGTGAAATTTATGAATATATTATTATTATCATTATTATTATTATTAACTGGTATTAGGAATTCGAAAGTTCATTACCGCAAATACCAAATCCCGCCATTCCATGGCAGTTTTCTTCGTTTCTTGATAGTCTTTTTACAAAGTGAGGTAATCAGACCTACGTTCAACCCCCAAACAGCAGGGTTATACAATTATAATTTACATTGAAATAATTAATTATTGCATTTACATATTCTTCAATTTGAAAGGTAAAACGAAAGATATGAGATGTGGTTACTTGGTAGTAGTAGTAAATACGTGATTATTTTCTATTAGAGCATATCTTTGGCTTTTCACTGAAGAAAAAGAGAAAACACAATCTCTCTTGAACGAACAATACTACGTTTTTTTTAGGTCAACTTTGGAGACGTAAGAATCCCACGTGGTTTGGATTATCCAAAACCACAGAAATTGGCTGCTCTCAGCGGAGTTCACGGAGTCAGTTCAGAACCCATCGTTATCGTGGACGCTCAGACTCTTTTGATACCAGGATTCAGTTATGATGGAGAGGCACCTGGTAAGTTCACTCATCCATTCCTTCTTTGTTAGTACAATAGAGAGATCATCAATAATAAAAAAAAAAAACATGTGTGCAGGTCACACAAGTTAGAAATAAAACCTTCAAAAAAGCAAGTTTCGAAAGAATGAAACGAGTTCATAGCATCATCAAGAGTAGGATAATTTATTTAATAATATTATTATAATAGTATTTTTACCTTTTCTTTCTTTTAATTATTTATTTATTAATTATAAAAATGCGCGCCTGTGCGAATGCAACCCTTCATACACATTTTTTAAAAAGTTTTTTGCGAACGACATCTACTAGGCCGAAAGATAAGCAACCTGTAATACATACCTGTATGAACACTTTGGGCTGCAAAAAAATTCTGTCTCGCGAAATGGCACTCGTAAGCAACATTTTCAAAGTGTGTCTGGAGGGTTGCAACCCAACAGGCGTAATATTTTTATAAATAATAATACAAATTAAACTTTAATTTTATAATTAATTAAACATATTTGTAGAATAATATTTAGTATTTTAAATTTGATCGTTCAGCGAATAATTTAATTTCATACTTTTGAGATAAATTTGGAATTTTATTTTGTTAGCACAGGTAGATTATGAGAATGTGCATTAATCAAGATAATTACGAGATGTTGGAACATCATTCAATCGACTATTTCTTTTTCTACATTTATTTCGTAATTTTTTATAAATTTATTATTTCTCCTAACACACACACACACATATCCTGATCGTTGTCCTTGTCATTCGAAAGGATTCGAAAAAAGTATGATAAATTTATAAGATTATTTTTTTTTCTTTTCCATTCTTTATTTTGAATTATTACTTTGAGAGAGTCGTTTCAACATAAGCTAGGTTCTTATTTTTTTTTTTTAGCTCTCTTTCTGTCTGTATAATTAATTAGACATTAAATGATGACTATACTTAACTCTGCGATTTAAATTTCGTTCGAGGAATTTTTGGTAGAATATTTAAATGAATTACTTTTATAACTCTTTGTAGTATAGGATCGTTTTATATATATATATATATATATATATATATATATATATAGACGGAATATATTAAAAGTTCTCATTTAAAATCATTTAACGTAGGGAATATTGTCGAACATTTTATCAAAAGTTATTGAACAGAGATTGGTGAGCGTTACAATGTAAGCGTAATTTAATTAAATATTTGACATAGTTTTTTTTTTTTTTTTTTTTAATCGTGTATGCACGACCTAGAAAGTAATACACGTTGAAAAATTAACGTAAAAAAAAAAAAGATTCTTCTTCAAATATTACATTTTTACGTTGCATAATTTAATATCTTTATTCATTGGAATAGAAAATACCGTTAGGATATTTTTTTTTTTATAAAAACCATAGAATGATTCAAATTGAATTCAATTGAAATGTTTGAACATTTTTTCTAACATTTTTGTTTTTGTGTTTGTTTTTCTGTTATAATTTAGATGCAAAGTTTTGGGTTGGTGCTGGACCATCGCCATCACCTCAAGGAATTCGAGTGCCCGATGAAAATGGAAAAGAACAACCTTTGAGACGTTACGATCGCAAAACCATTGTCTTGACTTTACCCGGGGATTTGACGGTGCACCAGATTGGCCATTTTGGCGTATGGTGCGAGGCATTTACCGTTGACTTTGGGCACATACAAATTCCACAGGGTCTCAACGTTCCACCGTCCCTTAAGATGCTAGGAGTTTCACCGCAGGTGAGTCCTTCATGACAAAATGCACTGTAAAATGCTACTACTACTACTACTACTACTACTACTACTACTACTACTACACGCTGTGTCTGAAGAGGGGTTTTGCTTCTTCTTCCTCGTTTCTTTCCATACCCATCCACCAATTCCTGTCACAACCTTATTTTTTGTTTGCCTTCCTAGCTAAAAGATATTCCAACATTTATGTGTTTTTCCTCTGATGAATAGATTTCATTATAATTCATGATAATTATCATTGTACTCGTATCTTTTTTTCTTTTTTTCATTTGCCTTGTCCCTTTATTTTTAATTCTATGCGAAAAATTGTTCGTCTCTTGATCGAATTATTTGTTTTCTCTTATTATTCATTTATTTGTTTCTTTCCTGGCTTTCTTTAATTATTAACAAGAGAATGGAAGAACGATTTGTTATAAATATAAATAAATACAAATCAAACTTAGAATAATAGAATTTAATGTACAATCAGTCTACTTTAATTTCGATAAGCCTCTCACGATACTTACAAACAAATAATGAACGTGTTCATCATAACCCTGAACCGAAAATGAAAGAAACAAATAAAGAAACAAAAATCACCGTTACACGCATGCGTATGGATTTACTTGGCTCACTATGAATGGCCATGTGCGAGACATGCTTTCCAGAAGGCAGTCAATAGAACTTGCCGCGTATTTGTTCCACTCTCGTGTATTTGTCTCTGTCAATATTTGAGAAAGAATACTTGGCAGTCATTGACGGCAGACCGGCGGGCAACAGACCCCAATGGCAAACCCAACGCGCTCAGACGACTATGATTGTGCTAGTGCTTTATGGTTTTTTTCTTTCCCTCCCTCGGAAAATTACGAAAACCCCGCTGATTTCTTGCTCATACATTCATCTCTCTCTCTCTCTCTCTTTTTTTTTTGTTCTTCATTTTCCTTTACTTAAATAAGAACTGCATCATATACACACACCCTTGATCGTTTCTTTTATTTCTTTTTTTTTTTTTTTTTGAAGGTTTCACTTCTAACTTTGTTTTTCCCCATACTTATGCAATATTACGTTAGTAATATATATATATATATATATAGATAGATATATATACACATAAAACACGACTCATATGAAAGTCGCGAGCTTTAACGCTTTGAGACGCTTGTTCAAGTTGTCTCCGTTATACGAAGACGTGATCATAACATCGTAACGCAAGCATAAAAAGTTGCCTTCGACGCTTCTGAAGCTGCAAAAGAAAAGAACAAAAAAAAAACCCCCCAAAAAAAAAATGAAAAAATCAAGCAAAAACATGTGATTAACAAAATTGACAGTGAAAATAGAAAAAAGTGGAATAGAAATTGTGTGCTTGTTTCGTGAAAAGAATTAAAAAAAAAAAAATGGATATCTGTGACAGATAGCTCATATATAAATATATAACAGTGTGTGTAAGAATGATAGAAAAAAAAAAAAAATGATAGATAAAAATAATAGCACGTGTGTTGCTGCTAACAAAAAGACTCTGTCTCTGTCCTTGTGTGTTGCAGACTGTGCATCGCGGAGGACAGGGACAGACGGGAATACTCGATCTACAAAATCTCCATGAGATTTCTTCTTCGATATTATCACCTGCAGCGTCCTCCTCGTCCTCGACACTTTCGGCAACGTTTCCACCCTCTTTGATAGCTCATCAACAACAGCAACAACAACGTCCAACAACTTATCGTCCAATACTTCGTCGCGATGATCAAATCCAGGTGGTCCAGTCGATCGATTATCGCATTCCCAAAAGTCTCCAGGTCCCGGATGTTCTTACTCGTCAACAAAATCCAGTCCAACAATCTGCTACCTTTCAATTCAACGAGGATATACCAAATTTAGGCCGATTGAGGCAACTGGCTAACATTCAAACCTCCGACGATTCTAGTATTCATCATTATCGTCATCAGGATGGTGGAGGATCGTCATCATCGTCATCGTCATCATCGTCAACTCCCTCTTCTTCTTTTTCTTTCTCCTCTTCACCAAATTCCGGCTCACCGTCCAGACAACAACAACAGTCAGGACGAGCACGATCCCGCACTCACCAATCGGATCCTCAACAAAATTCTTATTCTAGAGTCTTGCGATATCAAGGTGACCGTAGGGTTGATTCTTTTGTTCGTTACTAAAGAGATTTTTATTTTTTTTTGTCAATCTCTCAAAGGATCGACGTCGACTATGTCCTTTTCGATTTCTTTCTCGAAATGCAAAAACCAACAAAAAAAAAAAAAAAAGAAACACCTCATTAATAATAATTTATTGAAAGAAAAAAACATATTTGTTTGACAATCTTACTGGCATCGATTAGTTTGCAGCAGCCACGTTTTTACCAGGCTTTATCATACAAATTGATAACATTTGACAATTTTGAAAATCTACGTTTTTTTTTTCTCAATGATTTTCTTCCTTTTCTTTCTCTCTCTCTCTCTCTCTCTCTCTCTCTCTTTTTCTTTTTCTCTCTGTCTCTGTCTCTCGTTCTTAGAAAATTAATATACAACAGGAAAAGGTAGAAGAAGAAGAAGAAAAATAAGAAGAAGCAAAGCAAGCAAGGAAACTTTCTGTTATATTTCCATCAGTTAGTTCTTTCTCAAAGTCTATTTTAAACTACGTAACATCACGGGGGTGTTATGTATCTTACGTAGTTGATGATCATGAACACACTTTGCACTTAATAACTATATATATATATATATAGTACATGAAAATAATTAGTTTATCGTAGAAAACTAAATGTACTCAAGTCTCAAGTGAACCATTGTATTAATCTTGATTAAAGGGGGTTAACTAATGAGTACGCGAGAGGAAACATCGAAGTAACGTGTGTGAATGTGTGTGTGTGATTACTTTCCTTCTACGCTTTATAATACACATTGAGTTCTAATCTCTTCTAATACCTACTAATGGTGTCGTTAATTACTAAACGACCAGGACCGAATAATATCTAACGAAAATTTACCATAGGAAGAATGTAAATGATCATCCCTTTGCATTATCGATTTATCTTCTACTATTCGTAGAATGATTGTCAACCAATTATCTACTAACCCACAATCCTAACGGATCATTTTTTAATCTACCCAAAAAAAAGGCTCATTATTTTCGATAAATAAAATATAATAATATAATAATAGAACCATAATACTCGGGTTGCATTGTTGATATTTCTACTTATCGCTTCTTTACGTTACGTAGGCCCGCCGACAGTCAAATTTTGGGCCTGGCGAGAAATTCAAGTGAAACGGGCTGGGCAACGAACGTGTTAAGTTTTGTTCCGCTAGAAAAATAATCTTTTTCTCAATATGGGAAATGGTACGAGAACCAGAGACAGAGACGAGATTACTCGACTTTTCATTTATTTATTTAATACCACAGCGAGCAGTCTATTTATTGTACACCAAAACCCTTCGTACGTAGAGTTTTTTCGTACTTAGAGTTTTTTATATAACAAATATATACTTACTGTATACACGCATATTGATTCACGCTTACTTACTTACATTTTTCAAGTACATTTAGCATACAATGGCACATACGCCAAAATTGTGTTTCTTGATAAAGAAATGTGTGTTTCTTCTCGAGAATTCGAATTTTGAATTAATTTTGTATTTACAAAAAAAAAAAAAAAAAAGAAAAAGAGAATAAAGTAAAATAAAATCTCTGTGAATTCTTGAAAAGTGAGAAAATAATAAATATAATAAAAGTATTTTACGTAATATAATACCAATTGTGATAATTTTCTCACGGATTTAAAAATGTTTCTTAATCCTGAATGAAACTCGTTGATACTACACGTATATTGTATGGCACGTTTTTCTTCTCAACGCAAAATCCACCGACAACTATTTGAAAATGTTTATGTTAATATAATGAGAATGTCATTAAAAAAAAAAAAAAAAAAAAAACAAAGTCGAATAAAAATGAATTTCTCAACGAGAAAGTTAATCATCAATTTGAGATCGTTGCCATTAGTTTTAATACATTGTATTACTTTACGTAGTATTATTATTATTAGTATTAGTATTAGTATTAGTATTATATTATTATTGTATTATAATAATCATTATTATTATTATTATTATTATTGATTCGATATTTCATCTCATTTTAATTAATCGAAAAATAAAAGAGAGAAAGAGAGAGAAAGAGAGAGAGAAAGAGAAAGAGAGAGAGAGATAAAGAGAGTAATAAAAACGTAAATAAATTCGAGAAGATCCGTGAAACGTTTCAGGCTGTGATACAGGAATGAATTATTTCATCGTGTTTCGAAATAACTCGCAACATACTTTCGAGAATTTCGCGCTTATCTCGATTCGTTCGTCGGTGGTCGTCTTTCGTTGGGAGTAATTTTCTTGCCTTATGGTTAGTGAAGTTTTCCTTCTTTTAGATAGATAACAAAGATGGTATCTTTGTTCTCAAAGTAGTAGTACGTGTATAATATATTATATAATATATATATATATATTTGTTTAATTTTATGAACAAAAATTCTCTATTAAAATTTATCTGTGAAAACACCTTTATACAAATACAAATACACATCATACACGCACACACATGTTCACATCATACACGATGATAAAATTATTTGACACAACTTTACCATCACCTGTGTATACTTTATTGTGTATGTTAAATAAATAAGCTTTTTGTTCTTTCTGTGTAAACAAAAAATCATTATTATTATTATTATTATTATTATTATTATTATCATTATTATAATTGGTGCATTGTTTTTTTACAATGTAATGACATTGGAATGGCATACCACTGGGATACCTTTTATTAAAAGTATTTTTATTATTACCAAAGTGAGTAAGAAATATTAAAGAAAAAATATTAAAATATGACGTTTTATAATTGATCATATATTTACAATGAAATAAATTTCATTAAGACAAATGATGTTTAATTTTTAATGAACTACGTCGTGTAAATAGGAAAAAAGTTAATTTCAATTGTATTTCAATGAAATATTTGAATAATAATAATTTGATTGAATAAAATGCTTGACAACAAGCTAATATCGAGTATTAATTATTAATTATTATTATTATTATTATTATTATTATTATTATATTGGACTTTATAAGATAAATCTATCTCTCGTGGTGATAAAACAATCAACACGGTATCGTCGTTTCTCTTGAGTATGTGGATGAAATGACCGTTTGCTTGCAGTCGAAACTAAACTGTGAAGTCCTGGATGACACTTTGGCTTTTGAAGTGCGCTGGGCCGTTGCAGGTGACAGCATAGTCGTACAGCTCGTTGGAAAACTTGGTGAGTACATAATTTCGAGCTTGTCGTATTCGTGGACTTGACAATGGGCCGAACCAACCGAAAGTTTCGTTCACGTTTGCATTCTCGTTCACCTAAGTCCTCGTCCTCGAATCCTTACGTTTCAACCATAAATTTATGCTTTTCGATTGAACATTTTAAAGAAAATATTTAATCTGATTAATGAAATAATTAACAAATTTATTATTTTTATTCTTTCCCGGTACTTTAATCGTTCTCCTACCGGTTTATTCTCGCGTTCCCATTCTCGTTGTAGTATCGCATTTGGTTCAATATCTGTTTCACACATTTCGAACAATACCCTGCGAAAAATCGTCCACGTCTTTTTCTTTTTACGGTAGTGTCGAGTGTTATTGGGGACTCGTTCACGACACGCTTACGGACTCCGTTTCCGGTAAAAATGGTTCGGAAACGAGGGGAAAACGGCGAGTACTTAAACGTTACCGTAACTCTAACGATTCGTAAAGCGGAAACAGTGGTATTTGTATTTTTACTCATTCCATGACTACCGATATTACATTATATTTTTTATTGTTAAAGTCAATACTATAAAAAATAAAATCAAAATGATTGCGCGTGGAGATACGTCAAATGAAATGAGTAAATTATGATGAATGATATTTGAGGATTTGTATTTAGAACTTGTAATTATTATTCATACGATATTTGTAAATTACCCAGTATATTAGATCGTTTCTCATTAATGTCAACAGAAGATGGACAATACATGGGCTTTGGTTTATCGGTAAATCCAGATAGAAGCATTATGGTCGGTGGAGACGTCGTAATAGCTTGGGTAGACAAACAAACTCTTCAAGGATACGCTATTGATTATTTCCTGGAAGCTAAATCACAGTGTTCCGGTAAACGAGGAAGTTGTCCGGATGAAAACATACTAGTAAAATATCAAATCAAAATGTCTAATTAATATGTAAAGGTGTTACGCGTTTATCAAACAATTGAATTAATCCGTTTGACTCTGACATTTGTAGGAGGATACCAACTCGGTTCGATTGTTGAATGCAGCATTGGTTAATGGGTACAGCATCGTGACCTATCAGAGACCATTGAAAGCCAGTGATGAGCTGGATCTTCAGGTTCTCACGAACAGATCGCAAGCCATCATCTGGGCGATTGGTCCATTGAACGAGAGGAAGGAGGTCAGTTTCCATAGTGACTACTTGAAGACGGATCGTTTCATCGAATTCGGTAGACCTCCTGCTTGGAATTGTCCTATTCCTGATCAAGACCAAGATACTTACACCGATAATCATAGTAATGCTAATAATAATCAGGTACATTTGATGATTACTTTCTATTTTCAAGTTTCACGATAATATAATTTCTGTTTGATAACAACATCATTATTAACAGCAAGTTGCAACAACTATAAAAAGACCTCAACGCATACCTGCAACTCCAGCACCAGCACCTAAAAATGACGCCTGGGAAATTCCTCCGATACAATGTTATGAACCAGAAGATGGTGTATTCTATGCACAAATGGGACCAACCGGTGGAAAACATGGATATCCTGCTATTACGGGTTAGTAAATTTATCTTAAAGAAGAAGTATCATGATCATTGATGTTACGAAATGATGATACTGGTTGGTTTTTTATAGGTCACGTAGGCTGGGGAATTTCTTGGTATATAAACGGTCTTTTGATTCCGGAAATAAACGTAGTCCGTGGAAAGAAGTATACGTTTGTCGTTGAAGGTGGACTTGATGCCGATACACCGGCGCGTTATCATCCGTTCTACATTACGGATGATCCGATCGGTGGTTATCAACATAAAACGCCAGAAGAAAAAGCAGTAAGTTGGGATGTGTTCAATAAACAATTATATATGTTAATTAATACGATAACGAAAATTATTTATTGCAGAAAATCAAAATATTCGCTGGAGTACGTAGACAACGAGGATCAGTTCGACCTACTGGAGTTGGACGATTCTGTAACTGGGTACCAGATCAAAATCAACCACTGGCCGATGAATTTTCATCTTTCGGTGCTTATCAACGAACATTGACTTTAGTATGTGATCATGGTGAACCAGGAATCGTTGAATGGACTCCCGATGAGAATACACCTGACACGGTTTATTATCAAGTGCGAAATGATTTGATGTATATCTATTATAATATCACTTGAACAGTTCTGATCCGATGGTATGACTTAATTTCAGTGTTTCACTCATCGCTACTTGGGCTGGAAGATAAACGTCCATGACAGCTGCGAAGAAGGTTCAGCCAGCGAGAACCATGAGATTTATGTAGAACCGAAGGGTCAACATCTCGAGTTCATGGAAGATTTGGATGTCAGTCCGAGCATTCGAGTCTCGAGCAAGGTAACACCAACGGCCGAGTTCCTTCAGCAACATCTTCATCATCCTCATCATCGGGAACATGGTCTTCGTTATACCCATCATATGGCGACTAACTCTGGCAAGCTAAGCACATCCTATCCGCAGCTACTAACGAACGCTAATCATAACAATTACGATCGCTTTCGAACATCGGTCATACACGAGGATGCATATGGGTCGAGGTCTAATCATGGGATCATTCCTCATCGTTACGAGGTACGCGTGAAGGAAAACTATCGTCACGCGCACCTCGACGAGGAAGCTCTGCAACGTCAACACCAACAACAACATCAACAACAAAAACAACAACACCAAACATCTACTAGCTCGATTTATAGCGAGTTAGGAGGAATTGGCAACGTTAACAGGCCAACCTCGTCTTCCCCGACCTCAGCTACGATCACGTCCACGGCATTTTCCTCGTATCCCAGCAGATCTCAGTTCACGGAGATCGATCAAGAAATCCGACAGTCCTCTAACCATCCATTGTCTAACCTCGTTGCAGATAATCCAAGACCACTGAGCCACGGGATGAAATTCGCTTACACTCTACCCACAACGCAGATCGTATATTCCAGACCGACGTCGCATCATTACACGCCCGATCACCATCCTCTCCATCATCTACTTCATTACCATCAACATCAGCCAGAACAGCAGAGAGGTCAAGTGATGATCGTACGAAGACCTGTCCTTACGCGTCGACCCATTTTACAGAGTTCTCATACGATCAACTCGCCGACCTTCTCCCTACCACCTTCCAAATCGATGTTCATGGAACGTAAAAAAGCTGTTTACAAGATACCAACTTCGGAAAAATTCTCCTATGGAAATATTGTCAAATTGATGAAATTCGAGCCGAAACAACGTACCAGATTAGAAGCTAAAGTATCAAACCATGAAGCAACTGTCATGGACATTTCGGATAATTTGATGACCTCTTTAAAACCAGCACGTAACACTGGTTTCAATCCAGACTCCATCGTAATCGAAGGTGGCTTCAAACCTATAATCACTCCGTCCCGTGACACCCTCGAAAAACGAGTATCAGAAAATGATCCGGAACACGAGGAAACGATTAAAGAGTCGTCTAACTTTTCCGAACAATTGTCAGGGAAAAATTTCGAGCCAGTATTTTTACCATCCCCGACCATGAACCCATTAAATCCAACATCATTCGACGAATCAAAAAAACAAAAGAAGAAAGCTACCCCAACGTATGTTAATCGTCCTTCGAAACCAATTTCAGATGAATTAGACGACATGCAAATGGCTGCCGACGGTCTCCAATCCTATTACTTACCTCCTGCCAGATCAGAGATTCAACCAGTTACTCCTGGTGTTTTAATAACTTACGACGGTAAAAAGCTCAAGGATTCCACGTTGGCTAGGTCACTCTCGGAAATTGAGGATCGTTCCAAAGCACGACTAACTTCAGACGTGCTCAGTAGGACACCACAATTTGGTAAATTCAATGGAGAACTTCCACCCCTTATTAATACCGAAATACGCTCGTCCGATAAAACGACAAGACTCGAAAGAAACGAACAATCACCCTCGTTAGATCTGCCCACATCGAAATCACGAAAAAATACAAGACTCACGTTGGTGGAAAGATCAAAGAGATCGCCCGAAGAAACTCGTACGATGTCAAGTACGGAATTTCGAAGGAGTAACGTCACCAAAAGTACATCCGACGAGGAGGAGGAGAACATAAATGACTTGACGACGCTCGGTAGCACCGGCCAAACAATTTTAGCTAATATTAAATACGTCATACTCACCATAATACTTTATTACGTTATTTGAAGAGAAAACGTGGGGGGTCTAATAAAAAGAGGGGGGAAAACGCAAAGAAAAATTCGCGTTGCTAGTAGACTGATTGTGATTGGTTCGCCAAACGATGATGATGATGATGGTGCTGGTCGATCTTTACTGGTCTCTCCTACCCTTCAAAAGGGTTGAATGGTGCACAAAGTAATCGACGCGACGATAACACGGGAAGAGGAACACGACTAACTGTATAATGGTTTTTTTCTTTCTCTCTTTCTCTCTCTCTCTCTTTCTCGCACTCTCATTCTCTGTCACTCTCATTCTCTCACATTTTCTTTTTTTGTTTTTTATATTTAGTACAATTCGCCTGTCACTCTCGATCTCCAGCCCGATTCGTGATTGCCATTCGTCATTCTCTTTCGTTTCTCTTTGTGCTGATGTGATCTCTTTCTATCTCTCTCACACATACTCTTTCATCTAGTACGAAGCTCTCTCTCTCTCTTCTATTGTTTTTTCAACTTGTCACAAGCACGTTTTTTTGACTATACAAATAGTTTTTTCTTTTTTTATCCATGTAACCGACCGGTCAACCAACCGAGGCTGTCGTTCGAGAGTATCGGGCGATGATAGAGAGTCTGTTGATTATCAAGGAGGTAGTAGCTTCTGTAAATAAGTTGATTTTGTTAAATAAAGATAATCGTAAAAACATTGATACAAGTTTATCATCGAACAATATCAAACCTCTTATATATATATAAATGCTTTTTTTTTCTTTTAATTAAACTCGTGACAGGGTAGAATGAATTTCTGTATGAGTTTGTGTGTATTGTATTGGAAGTTTAAGCAATATTTTATTGGTAATAGGAATAACAAACAAATTTTACAAAAAAAAGGGAAGAATAATGTAAAGAAAAACAAAAAAAAAACAATCAGTACGTTATTATCTACTGTACAGTATTTAGATGTTTCGATATTATAAGATTTTACGTGTTAGTAACGAAAATGTTGTGCATTTAATCGTTACCAATTATGTTCAAAAGTAATCTCGAATGTTATACGAATTTTCGGTGCAATAACAACACTGTGATCTCACGATCGAGCTTTCAAATATATTTTTATACGCCTGAAGTAGTTCCCGATGCATTCGTGCAGGTCCCAATAGAATAAGAAGAAAAGAAAATAAACTTAAACTAAAAATTAAATATATTATACATAAAAGTATAATAATAATAATAATAACAAAAGAAAACAAAAAAAACAAATATTACAATTTTTATGGAAGTCTAGGATATAGGATTCTTTTTTGCACATTTTCCCAAAAGCGAACATCTGTGAACCTGCACGTGAATGATATTATATTATGATGAAACGTCTGTACATTACGTTTACAAATTCCAAGATCGAGCATCTTAAGTACCTGTCAGAGAAGCTCTCTCTCTCTCTCTCTCTCTCTCTTTCTCTCTCTATCTATCTATCTATTTATCTATCTCTCTTTTTCTTTTTCTCTCCGTTTTACGTTTACGAGGCGAGAGTTTCACATTGAAGATAAAACGCTTATGAAAAAAATGTCTACGTAGATAAAATTCAGCTTGAAAAAATCTCTAAAATGAAACGCTTTCGATCCAGCTTTTGAATGCACTTCAAACGTGTATGTCAGGATACTGTTATATATATATCCTTCGCTATATAATCTAATCGAGAACTTATTTACATATTTTACACGTATTACCTTTCATCTATTTTCTTATTTTCGTTTCTTTTCTTTTTACTCTTTCTTCGAGTAAGTTTTCTGTTCTTCTTCTTCTTCTTCTTTTTTGTTTAAATAAAGATGCAACGTACATACAAGAATAATAACAATAATAAAAATAATAAAAATAATAAAAAATAATAATAATAATAATAATAATAATAATAATAATAATAGTAGTAGTAATAATAATAATAATTTGCATTGAATGTTGGATAATTAACGAATTTCGAGCTCGAAGTGATACGTCTCCGTTACGTGAATCAATGTTCGCAACATCCAATATTGTCTTCGATAAATAGAGCACATAATTTTCTTTTCCCATATTTTTCCCCATTAATTGTTTTCTCGTTTGTTTTGTTTTTTGTTTTGTTTTGTTTTGTTTTGTTTTGATAAAGATGATAAAACGAAATCACATTGGCGATACATTGAATCGTTTTACGGCGTGATAATTATATATTAAATAATGACACATAGTGCGCTTATATTTTCTAACAGTTTTCATAGATTTACAGATTTACGATACTAACGATCAGGCCAGCAAAGAATAATAAAATAAAATCTAAACAAATGCATTTGATTTTATTCGAAGATTCGTCTTTTTTTTTCTTCTTCTTCTTCTTCTTCTTTTTTTTGGCTACGACTTTGTACATCATCGTTTCCATTAATTGGCGAGAAGAAAGTTGGTAAGTATTTCTCTTATTTATTGTTAGTTTCAAATAAATTTGCTAACGTTAAACATCAAAGAACTATTTATATTATCGTGGCTGTCAACGTTTCAGATTTTTTTTTTTTTTCGATATAAAGTTGCTTTCATCTTTGTTCCTTTAACTTTTTGTAATTTGTAATACACATTCCAATGTATATTTTTCATACGATTTATTTGCAATCGTTGTTTTAAATTTAATAGTAATCATTGAAAGTTCTAATAATAGTTTTCATTCGATAATGACGATAATTTTTATTTGATAATTATATAACCACCACCATGAGTCGTGTCAATTTCAATTATCTTCGAACTCAATTTGTCTCGTTTGCGTATAAATTAATTATACGCTGATTTAATCAGACTTTTTGTGCAAGATATTGCAATTGTTGTTCATTTCAATGATAATTACACGAAACAGAATTAATAACGTCATAGTTATGTCACTCTGCGAGATCACACACATACGTATACGTATTTTTGTAAGCGGAAAGTCTCTAAAATTACAGATAAATATTTGTTTGTATATGTTTTTTCCGTAAGTATGCATGGCACGCGCGCATGTCTTATTTTTTCGCCGTTATACGATTCTCGAAACGCTTTTTTCCCTTTTTTACCTTCACTAGAAAATATCGTTGCTATTACTATCTCTTATACCTTTTTTTTTGTTGTTGTTTACAATTATTTTTTATTATGTATATGTATGCATGTTTGAGTGTGTATATATATAATATATATATAATATATATACACACATATATATTTATATATATATAGAAATTTATTTTCGTATCGCATTATTTTTTTTTGTTTATTATACGAAACAAAATATATGAAATTATTATACGAATTATAAGAAAGAAAAATATAGCATCACAAATTGTCGCAATTCATAGATCAAAATGTAAGAATTCGTCGATTGGGTTGATTAAAAATAAAATATGTTTTCTCAAAAATAATTATTTACAAATAATATACTACATTTTGATCAAATAATCCACACCATCTATTAACCGTAAACCTTTTTTTCCGAAAATTGCAATCCAAAACCATCGTCCATGCAACCGAATCGAATTTACTAAAAAAAAATAATAGATTCATACAAATGAAAAATATATTTAAATCAAAAATTTAAGGATTGTTTAAAAACAAAAAAAAAACAAAAAATAAATAAATGAGAGGAGGAAAAAGAAAGAAATGAAATCAATGAAGTGGACGTTGCTTTAGTATAAAACAAACGACAAAAGAAAAAACGGATCTATGAAAAAGAAGCCACAATTCCTCTAATATTTTGTGATAATAGTAAATTCAGCCGTAAACTTAAGATTCAACTAAAGTACAGGCTGATGCCAAACTATTTTTCCGCTTAAACAACCGGATACAACCAAGCAATGCTTTGGTGAAAATTTCGTACTAACTACGATGTCGGTGTGACTGAAGCTAGTAGTTACTTCGCTAAGTTGCACAGGCTCTTGAGCCGGAGGAACGCAATTTGATAATTCGGCACAATCGTTGGAAAATGCTAAGAATCTAACGCCGTAACCAAAAGGAGAACATATTAATCTACCGTCTGCGGAAAAACATAATTCTTTGATATAACCAGAACCGACGTTTGGTTCTTGTATATAATGAGTCAACCTAGAAGTATTCTGATGTATCTTATGATTTCTCGGTATCGCGTACATCATTTGTTGGCCCTGTCTATTTGGAATTTGCGTTCTAGTTCTATCACCGATAATGACTACGGTATGAGATGAACGAGGAATATTAACGCTCACGCCATTACTAGCTCTAGCAATCCAGTCACTTCTCTCAGCAGTCGGATAAGATTCTCTCTCGCGGTCCCTTCGATTTCTTGCTTCCCTTATTGCCACGAGAGCTTCCCAAACGTCACTGTTGTTTACGTACAATTCTACATTGGCAGGAGGAAAATTATTCATTCCATTGCGTCTTCTTAGATCGTTCAATTGTGAATTCGATCTTTGCGATCTGTATTCTTGTTCCCCATCTCTGTCTCGATTATCCACCGAATCATCATTCGCTCCTTCGCTATTATCTTCCGTACCAATAATATATCTACTATCTTGTCTGTCCTCATCTTGATTCGCGTTCATTCGAGAAACGTTAGCATCTAAATTCGAATTGACCTCGATAAAACCAAAATTCGTCCTGACAAAATTCCTTTCCGGCCTTGGACTTCTTGATTGCACAACACGTACGTTACGACGTGAACTTTCTCGCCAACTCATGGCTCTTAACGGTGTTATCGGTTGTGAATTTTCTGTTGAGACAAACGAATTTGGTCTTACATCGGATACGGTGTGAACAACTCTTGCACGATTTGCGCTCTCAATCACGAAGGACGACGTAATTCCTGAACGTGAAGATTGCGGTTGTTGTGAATCTTCAAATTCTTCGATAGTTGATTCATTTAATTGAGATGTTTCTTCGGCTTCTTTCACTTGATCTATACATTCTGACATGTCTCTTTCTTGAATATCATGAACACAAGTCCACTGGAAACAAATCATTTAATATGAAAACGATAAATATATTCATTCGTTGAATCAAACAATTACTATTTTATACAATGTGATATTCAACCTCTGACTTTTCTCCGTTACTGATATTCCGGGACAAGGCACACCATCCTTGCGGATGTACTTGAAGACTAGAGATCACTTCTGCATCGTCTCCTGCAGGAAAATCCGTTAAGAATTCTACTCTGTTATGTTTACGTGAATGAGAAAATAAATGTGTAAAAGTGGCAGCAATAGGTATAGTGGTTTGAGATAATTGCATCAGTCGATACATGTTAGGCTAGAACAGAAAAAAGAATATATTACTATTATGTAATATACAATATATTACTTGTGATAGATCTCGATTATATATTTCATACATCAAATACCTTGAATCCAGCCAAATCATCAGAAAGCGTACTTAATTGAAGATTATGTATAATGATAAGATATCCAGATGTAGTACATATTAACATTTTACTAGCATCAGGACTAAGTCTCGTTCGCATCAATCCATTAGTGTGAAAGACGCGTTTATAAAGAAAATTATTTTCAGTAAAACTGTGGTATACAAATAAAAAGATTGTGTTTGAATAATATTTATCAATTGTCTGTTAGATTGATAATAATTACCTATTAATATCCCAAGTATATATACTACCATCAAACCCACTAGTTAATAATAAGCCATCCTTAGGGCTATATTCTATATTTTTAACCCAATTAGAATGTCCCTGTAAAGTTCTTATTCTCTGCTTCAAGTTTCTGGCATCCCAAAGAGCAACGGTACTATCATCGGAACAGGTAGCAAACATACGCTGATCTAGGAATCTACCACCAGTATACGATTGACAGCATATTTGTCTGATCCATAGGAAATTTGTAATTTATTCAAAACAATCTGTACCAACCTGACACAATTAACACAATCATTATGAGCATTATCTATTGCTCGTATTAATTTTCTACATAATGGATCGAACATCAAAATACTTTTCTTCTCGCATGCTGCCAGTAAAAGTGATCTGTAATATATAACAAAATTTTCATAATTCTTATTAAATATTTGTATGTTAGTATGTTAGTAAGTAACATGTTTACCCGTCAGGAGAATATTCCAAATTAAAGACACCGCCATGTCTAGCGACAGCCAAGTTGTCTCCATGATCCCAAGATGTTATGGGAAAAATGGATGAGTAAAGAGTTTTGTGAAAACGATCATTATGTCCAAGAGGAAACGTTATGCCAAGTTCGCGTTGTCTTATCCATAAATTGTTAGATGTTTGTTTGGTTTTTATTTTTGGCATTTCACCCAAATACTAATATTTTCTACATTCAAAGGAAGTTTATTCTGTTGATTACAAAAAGTATCCCAAATATGTGTGTTTTGATAAATAATAAATATCAAGTTTAATTTCAAACACAAGCTTTTTGACTCTCCTCCCTTTGATTGTTTAAATAAATCGAAGTCCTGCGATGGTTCGACAAATAAAAAATAATTTGAAATCAACAAATTAATGTAATCTTTAAGACTTATCAGAGATCTACTCTACATAGAATCAATTTAAACACTACTACGGTTCAAGGTTCACACGAGAATAGGTTAAGTATAAAATGCCCCTTGTGGACAAAATCGCACGTGACGTTTCGAAATATGTTTTAACATTCCAATTCAATGAAATATTCTTAATACGATCTTGAATTATTCGGACGATATATCGAATAACTGTATCCTATCTTCCTGTCACTTTTCGATAAAATTCAAATAAAGTTTAAAAACCAGACACAATATAAATACACGCCATCTTCGCTTTGACGTTTAATATCGATATCTCGCAAAACACGTCGATTAACGATTGCACATTAGAAATCACTATGAATTTAGCTACGAACTTTGCTATATATATATTTAATAATATATATATATGTATGTATATGTACATACGAAAAAGTGCATGAGGTTAGGATGACACATGCATGCAACCCCCCCGTTTTAACCTTTTTCTTCTACTGCCCTCTACAGAAAAAATTACGAACTTCTCTTATTTCAAACAGAAATATATCTTATATATATATGTATACGTGCCGTGGATCATGTATTACTATCTAACATACACAAATGTATTTTAATTAAAAAAATATATAAAACGATCAACAGGTATGTAAGAAAAATAATAATTTTAATCCAATTCGTCATCTTATTTCTCGTAATATATTTTATCTATCTTTATCTATATTTTACAACGTAAGAAAAATGTCTGTGTGTTGTGTGTGTGTAAGTTGAAAAGAGAAAGAGAGATGTTATTACGAATGTGAGATTAACACGAATTACAAAGATAACTTTCACTGCGATAAATACTTTCACGATTTTTTCTTTTTTTTTATATGATTGCATAATTATTATTTTGTAATTTAACTCTTTATTTTAATCCCAAAATATTGACAGAGACAGATAAAGTTATCTAATTATTTCTTATTTGTAACCTTTAAAGACTAACCTACTATATATATAGATCTCGTTTATTACCTCATAAACAAAACAGAATCGGTTGGTTGACCTCGTGCCGAAATTAGGTAATTTATTCCAACGTTGGACTTTACAAACAAAACATCTCGATTACTTTGGTTTTTTTTTCTCACTTGAATTTAAAAAAATTCACTTTGATTTTTACTCAATGAGTTTAGAAATTATACTAAATCAATCGTCTATTTATTCTTTCAGCAATATAATGTAATAATTTATAAACATTGGAAGAGAATTCATATTCCATAATTAATAATAAATTATCATAACTATAATTATCATGCGCGTTATTATTTTTATATCGTCATTAAAATCACATAAATGCAACGAATTAACGTTGAACAAGGAGACGTTGCCGCCATATTTGTTGTACTTATCAGAGAAATGTATTTCTTAAAAAGATAAAAGAAAAACTACATTTGTATTTTAAGAAAATATTCTATCACCTAACGATTGATATTATTTTATAAAATATAACAGATATATAATTTAACACTCGATTTAAAGTATGTTTAATTTGATCTAACATAAAAATATTGTTCGCAGGTAACGCAGATCGCCAATCGTATTGGACAAATTTTGGGACAATTTCAAGGCAGAAAAAAAAATAAAAGAGGTAGAAAAATAATGAAAATAATGGATCTTGTTTATCTCTTTCGAAAGAGAAAATGTTGATGAATAAATGTGCGCGGCTTTTTCGTACGTACGCGGTTTCCAAGTGCGCGAAGAATAGTGGGGCGCATTGATGCGCGGAGCGGCCACTCCGCAGCGCTCCCCTTTAACGAGGAACGCATGAGATCAAAGAAGCAAAAGAGAGATACATTTACGGTATCAACATGAGATTATTCCTTCTTACATTTTCTGATATCCTTTACCAGGGGGTCCCCTAGAACTGGCCTGCCCCACGTTCGATAATATTCCGTTTCCTCTCTCACGCTACCATCAACCTTTCTTTGCGATTCTATTTTTATTCGATGTTTCCACCTCAGTTCTTGCTGATTCCACACAAAACAAGTAATTAACTGCATCGAATAGCAAATCAATTAAAATATAATGAAATGTAAGAATATTGTTCGTTTACCTATCGAAATTTCTATAACTGATATATAAAATAGAAATATATTCGATTATTTTTATATTTCGTTAATTACTTTTATCTGCCTAATTTAGTAGGTTTTGTTTATCATGAAAGTAATGAATATGTATGCGAGTACGAGTAGTAACACACACACATAGGACTTTGGACACGTTCACAAACAAGGATAAGCATGTGAGTCGTAATCTCGAGAAGTTTACACCATCTCCGGATGCTCGCCTGTTCTTCGGGGAGTCTCACGATGTAGAAACTTGCTCGAGGAATGCGTGTAATGCGTGTACGTACACGTCACGCCCACTCATGTCAGCGTCACTGACATACCACTTCGACGTATCTACGAACGTAGTTTACCTGTAAGTATTCTATATATGTACGGTAGAGATACGTGCCGTATGCGAGCTAACATCCAACACACTATTCTCTCTTATATGTATTCCGATATCGTGTTTGTGATGTTCTCACGAGCAGGAATCTCCTCGTGTTTGTATATTTCTATCTTCATAAGTAAATCGCTTCTTCGACTACGATGAAGTTTCACTATATTTACTGTACGGTGCGCTAATGGCGCACCGGCCATCTTGTCGGTAACGGAAGATCTTCAATTTTATTGCAAATACATTATTAAGGTTACAAAATATATTTATTTTTGTTAATCATATCATTTTCACGTATTATAAACTATCTTAATTTATCTACATTTATTTTTGTTGATATATCTTTTTTATTATTAATGAACACACATTGATAAAAAAAAAAACAGAAATTTATTTTCCAAGAAGAATTTTTCTCGTAGCACCAAAGTTTTGACCAGCTTGTGTAGCACCTTTATTTGTACCCGCTTGTAAACCAATTAACGTTTCCCCGGCTCTCAATTGTTCTTCCGTGAACGATCGTTTGTTTTCTTCCGCTGGTTTTGGTCCTAACCATGGACCACGCCATTCGGGATGCTTATAAGTCTGTAAATGATATTTAAAACGATTACAAATATTATATGATAGATATAATAAATGATGTATAATTAATATCTAATTACAGTGCGTCCAATAGCGAAGATGGTATTAGTAACTTGAGCGATATTTTTACGTTCCATAAGATCAACCGCTTGGAAAAGATCCACGTCAGGAACTCCATATTTCGTGCAGGCCTTCTGAAACCTAAATAGAATATTTTTCATGGAATTAAAAGAATAAGTAATAATAATAGTGACACGATCAAAAGGCAACAACGCATTTACGATGATTTTAAATATCGAAGGGAAGAGGAAAGTAAAAAGTAAAACGTGTGGTTGGAAAGAGAGTCAGAGAGTACTTTAGGAACGAAGAATGATAAGTAAAAGAAGAAAGCTCCTCGAAAGCGCGAAACTGAAAGGGAAAGGTGAACACGAGAGATCGACAAGAGCAAACTCCTTTCTATGGATGCTAGCCTGTACGATGGTTTAACTCGGTGACGCGTTTCTATTGTCTCTGAGCGACAAGAAGACATCGTCGAGACGTGGTTGCATCGGTTTTCTGTCAAAGAGAGAATCGTCGTCGTCGTCGTCGTCGTTGTCGTCGTAGTCCAGCATACGAGGAAGCCACGAGTGGGACGTGTTTTCATTGTAAATGCTAACGAGGAACCTTTGCGTAGCGCAAGAACGGCGCGCCACGCGTACTATTAGAACAGGGTAACATAATTCATAGAAATTGTTCATCCTTCGTAACCCCCATTAACGCGCGAGTTCGTTGAAAACGCTAAATCGAACTCTTATTACTTCTTACCAACATAAATTCCTATTATACCACGCGACACTTGCGTATGAGCACCGAAAAACAGATCAGATGTGGGACTCTCTCTTGTAACGCGACATCCGATCATCGCGCAACATTTTTTTATTCACATTTATTTCTTCTATATGTATAGTTAATTTAAAGTAATGCTTCGTATATAAATAGATAGAAATATCAATAATTATATTATATATTGTGTGTTAGACAAAAAATTAATTATTATTAAAAATGGAACTTCTTACAAGATGCCGAGAATTCATCGAACTTTTGCGTTAAATATTTAACGTAGAGGGGAAATAAAATGACATTAGGTGATTAATAGGAAACGATGTGTAGACATATTTTATCTTTTCTAACATACATAGAAATAAAATAGATATATGGATAGAAGAAATACATAATTGAAAAGAATCCGATATTATGAATCAACTAATGATCATGTACATTTATACACGAAAACATAGCTCGACGCTGTCATCCATGTTTGTTTCGTGTAGATTTCCATAGAAGGAAGGAAGAAGAACGCAAGAAATGTGAGGCAGGCCGGTGTTCGAAAGCCCTCGGGATGATGGGTTATCAGAAAAACGTGGAGGTAGTTGTATATGAAATGAAACCGTCGTCGCTATCTTACTTAACTTACTGACAATAATTTTTAGAGAACGTAATGAACTTTTGTACGTACATGTTAGCCGCGTAAAAAGGGAGTAACGCGGAGTGGCCGCGCTGCGCATCGTTCGCCCCACCATCTCACAAAAGCGCTCACTCGGCAACGAAAACGCACTGAATGACGAATAAGAACAACGTTGCGCGCGCTGACTCACAAACGCGCAAGGACCGCGCGTAAGAGAGACAGACACGCTTATGGTTCAGAAGAATCTTTTTACACCTTTGTAAACTACACCTTGAATTTATCTTGTTTTTAGACTTTCGAGGTTTTTATTCCCCCTATGTTCTTTTATCAGAAAAATAAAATAATTAATTCGCACCTCGAAGAGATTCGAATGAAAAGAAGAATTTCACGTTAAATTATAGTTCAATTTTCAATCGATGACACGCACCCGATTGAAAATCATTCTACCGTGTAATAAAGTACGCTTCTCTAGAAAATAATCGTGTTACCTCTTCACGTTCGAATAGTTCATCAGGATGGTAGCAATCACTGTAGGCATTCCATGCCAATACCCATATTCTTTCGGATATAAGATTAGAAATGTTTGTTAGATAGAGTTCTTATGAAAAATATACATTTTCAATTTTATGTAAAAAGATTTGAACCATATATTAGATTAAGATAAAATATTGATTTAATAAGGAGGAGTAATTTAGCGCAAAAATATATGTGTCGATTATTTGTATTATTGGCGCCCTCGAAAAGGAGAGCGAGCACGCATCGAAGTGCATCGAGGTGCATCGAGAATGTATGCGCTGATAGAGAGGAGGAGAATAGAAGAGACTCTCGATTCGTCTCGACTTTGGCTTGGTCTCGATATTAACCAGCTCACGTACCACTACTCGAATCGATTCGGTCGGATATATCGAAGGACAGAAAGCAACGACGGTTCCGACCTCGGACATCTTCGGTACTTATTTATCAGGGATACAGAAAATTGAGGTAGAAAGTGGAACCTTGAGAATATCGCAGCATGCGCGCGCTTTTACCATCATCCTCATCGTCGTCGTCGTCGTCGTCGTCGTCGTCATCGCATAGTGTCGAGTTCTCGAGATTTTCCTCTCGAATAATACGGAGAACGATTCGATAATTTAACAATCGCGAGTTGTAGGGTTCGATATCGACGTATGTGATCCCTCGTTAATCGGACTAGTCTCATCGATATGCCGTACGGTCGAAACGCAAAACACTGTCGATTGCGTAAAGTCGAATAATAATGAGGAGAACATGAACGAACAAGAGCAAATGTCATTATAAGATCAAGTGAAAGTGAGATACCTGTAGTATCCCAAGTTCCTTACAATCATTGATTACTGAATCAATTCAACGATAAATCTATTTTTCTCTTCATTTTTTCTTTCTTTTATTAAATACTTACTGATTAAGATTATCCATCATTTTGTAATCCCCACCGGAAGTGTTAATCTTCGTGATGATACCAGGCTGCAATTTGTTCATAAGCTTGCAAAGTAATACACCGTCTCTTAGAGCATCTTCATAATTGACTCCTGAAATAAATAATTCTTTTATTTTCTTTTTTTACATTATAGATACATAACATGTATAATCAATTGTTATATGATAAAGTGTCATTGATTAGTTTGATAATAGTCTGAATATAAGAACTGAAGAAAACAAAGAATGCGAGATAAACGGAGAGAAAGAGAGAGAAAGCAATTTCGACAAGGAAAAGAATGCGAAGGAGCGAGTTTGCATCAGGAACACAGAATAAGTCGTTCCCGCCTTTCCAAAAAACGCAGAACGAATCGTGTTGTTGATTTTTAAATGCGCAGTCGCATACTCGTACTCGGTTATTGCACTCTGTAGCATTGAACAACGAACGAAAAGGTTCAACGAGGGAGGAGCATAGCAGGAGTTCTCTTCTTCTCTCTTTCACTTTTACGCAGAGCCATCTTTTAAATCTGTTTTTTTGTTGTTGTTGTTTTCTTTTAGTTCTCTCTTTCTCGTAGCTACGCCGCATGCGGCATAGAGACGAGACAAATTTAATAATAAAATAAAACGAAGAAGAAAAAAGGAATGCAAGGAAGGAAAGTAAATACGACCAACGCTCTCTTATGGTGTCCCATTAAGCCAAGAGGTGAGCCAAGGGGGCATGGCATTTTTTGCTAGCTTGTCGAAGAATCGAAAGAATCACCGCCTACGTCTTCAATCAAACCACCACCTTTCTCCCTGTGTCGTTCGTTTCATTTTGTTTTTTTCCCTCCTCCTTTGATCCTTTCTTTCTTTCATTCTATGGCGTTTTATTTTATCGAGAGTAGACAAACAGAGTAGTCTACAGAGTGTAGTCATCATCCCATTTCTCCTCCTATTTCTCTGTATCTTCTTTTTTCCCCAATCCCTTCTACTTCTACTTCTTATTCTTATTCTTTGTATTTGTCTTTTTTTTTCCTTTTTGCTTGGCGTCTTCACGAATATTCTTCTTCTTCCTTAGATTCTTTCTCTTATTTACGAAAGTAAAATTATCTACAAGAAAGGAGGAGACATTTTAGTCTCCATTCGAAAGACGCGCCGCATCTCGAATTGCCAGGGATTTAGCTACCTTCAGGAGCTCTTTTCAATATATTATTCCTATATACTATATATACATATACATATACATATATAAATAGATATACGTGTGTTCCTTTTATTTATTCTTTTTTCTTGTCATTCTTTTTCATTCGTTTTCTCCCCCGATTTTTTTTACATCCCTTTCTTTTTCTTTCTTTTTTTTTCTTTCGATTCCCTCCACCGTACACGCCGCCATTGATGTATCGAACCTATCGACGACTGCCACGCCATCTGTCCTACCACTACCTTCACGCAACTTATCGAAATGGCATAGCAGACATCCTTCCCTCAGCATGGTTTTTCTTGTTTTTTTTGTTTGTATCTTCCTGCGCACGTTTCTCATCTTCCAATTGGAGGTGAAAGAGAAGCGACAAAATGGATCGATAACTGCTGTTATTCAACCCCCCTCTCTTTTAAATATTCTTTTCAATCGTGTTTCATTTTTTTCTCGAGACTTGTATAGTCTGAGAACGAAAGTAATAATAATCTATGGAAATATATGTATGATTATCATATAAATATTATTATAAATATCATTCGCAATAGAATTTCGAAATAATTTGTAACATTCTTTTCAAAATCAATTATTATTTTCTTCATTGAAATTGTTAAACATTATTATTATTATTATTAACTGGCATTAGGAACTGGAAAGTTCATTGCCGCAAATACCAAATCTCGAGGCCATTGTTCTCGTCCCTGAGCTTCAAAATCTTGATTGTAAGTACTTGTAAAGCTTACAAATCATTTTTTTTTTAAATGATTGTATCTTGTTTTAGGATATTCAATGGAATGGATAATTAAAGAGTAGAATAATGGAGGGTAGAGGTAAGGAGTAAAATCTCTTATGGAAGAAAATGTGAAAAAGTGTCCAACGTTTTCTGTCAATAACAGTTGAAAAACCTTCCAGAATGGCGCTGGTGTAGACACTTGGTATGGTATGAATGTAGCAATTGTAAATGTATTGTACTTGTTTATTTCTCAATCCTACTCTAATAATATTTGGTGCTTCCTTTAAAATTTACCATGATGGTAATGTGGCGCCACCTCAATTGGTTCGATTTCAACGGACACTTTTCATATACAAAGATGTTACTCCTTACCTCTACCCTACCATAAGTAGAATGAAAGAGAGAAGAAGAGAAGATTCCATGTTTACGCATGAACAGGATGGCTGTAGGATAGACGATCCGAGGAATCAGGGACGCATAGAATTGCATCTTCTACCGCTTCACGTTTTGCATACCGTTACCGCATATAATGGGGATGGAAATATATGCAGCGTCTATGAATATGAAAGTTACAGAGTTACTAAGAAAACATACTTAGCTTTGAGTATCTCCTCTGTTTGTTTCAAACATGCATACACTTATTATAAATGAGAATTAGAAGTTCCTTTTAGAAACATAAGTCCTTTGAATTGTAAAAATCTATGCTGCTAAACTAACAAAAGATGATTTTATTCAATTTACAAGATTCAAAGATAAGAGATAAAGTAAATGAGAAAAAATAGAAAACATCAAACATTGGTTGTGATTTCAAGCAACGATCAATTTTTCGGCTGGAGTAACAAACACGCATGCCAGCTTTTCGATGAACTACCATCCTGATCCTGCAAGGACGATACGTCACGTGGTTCTGCCATGGAGTGGTCCGGGTAAAATGCCTACCCTAAAATCTGCTCGCCTAGTATAAAACTGGTCGCAAACCTGAGTTCTGGATTGACGAGCGATCGACAGCCGATGGTCTTTGAATATCTTGTGATTCTTTTATATTTATTTATATAATTGTTACTTTTTCTTTTATTCTTAAGATAATTCAAGGATGTTTAAGTATTATTTTGAACAATTTTCATTATCAATCAATTTGGATAAATCGTCGTCAATTAAAAATATTTATTTAGTAATATTCAATTATTATCATAATCGAGAATAATTTACATTGTAATTATTAGAATGAAAATGAAAGTTGCTTGACAAAGAGAAAAAGATGACGATGGGTTTCACCTTTGAGTATAAAATGCCGGATTGGTACCAGGATTGTAGGTATATTATGCTTTTAAAGTATGTATATATATATACAGTCTCTTTCTTTCTCTTTTTTTTCCCTTGACTCATCTCCTCCTCTCTTCGTCCTCATTCATTTCTTATTCCAACGTTCCCTCTTTCTTATCTCGTTTCTTCTACTTTTTTAGAATGTTTTCCTATCCCTGGGGACTCCCCCCAATCTCCTCACGTGCCAGGCACTCATGAGGTAATCGTTAGTACTCGACTCGTGAAAGGTTGCAGTTTCGAAAGGTGTTTAAGTCCTTTACCAGGCGAATAGAATATCAGGAAATATTTTTCCAATTCTTCTCTAGAGATACGAAAACCCTTATTTTATTATTATTATTATTATTAAATGTTTTCATAAAAATCAGACAAAAGATTGAAATATCTAATCAATGAAATATACGATAAAAAAAATAAAATATAAACACCTATCTAATTTGATTGTTAAATATCATATAGCTATTTTTAGTATTAATTATATCAAGAGCTTGTTCTATAAGAAAATGAAATATGTATTTCTAAATATTAGATCGACAATGAAATAATGGCGAATTTTTTCAGAACAATCATTGATAAAATTCAACAATTATTTAGTTGTCAATCCAATAATTATAATTTAATTGTATTAAATAATTTGAATGAAGAAATAAGAAACAATGTATAATATTGAAACGATGCAATGAAAAAGAACGAACAGGTGTTGTATACCTTTCTCACGATATCCAGGAAACATCGAAACCCGGCTACTACCAGCACTCATGGTGTTGTTCTCTTTTTTTTTTTTAACACTTTCTCTCTTTTTCACTATGCAACAAACAGTAACGATAGGTAGTATAGGGTACATGTAGTAAACAAGAAGGTGGTATCGTGATACTCGTGAAACTGATACATTCCTGGTATTGTTGAAACACCGTGAGATGTCGTAAAGGTGAGAAGGTGACAGAAAATCGATATTCCTTTATAAGAACGTCACATTGGACAATACTCTTCAGACATGAGGATTCTTGAAAAATAACGTCTTTCTTTTCATCCAGAAGAAGGATCATACTGATGTTGGCCTGATATTTTTCAGATGTTGTACTCCTTCATCGGAGTGATTCGTATTGTGTATTCATATAAAAATACATATACATATGTTGAGATCGTATATACGGGTTGGTTATAAAAAACGACAACAAAAACAAAAAAACAAAAAGAAAAACTATAGAATAACGAAAAAAATATGAACAATACAATATGTATTGGAAAATCAGAATGATTTCTATCAGGGATACTATCCTGTTACTTTGACACGTCAATGTCGTCACGTTCGAACTACTTTTTTAATACGAGTTCAATCAAGAAAAAGATAATCAATGAAAACAGATATTACAAAATCTCGTAAATTAATTAATTCGTTAAATATCGTGTAACTTTGTATAATTGTAAATTGAATATCTTTTAACTTCCACTAAGATTTATCACAAATATTCTTTTTTATAATTTAACAAATGCATTAATGAATGAACAGAATTAAATTGTAGAAATATAATAATACATTTCCACAGATTTATTTTATAATTATCTGCAATAATTTCTAATGCATATGAGTCAGTTTTTCCTATAAAAAAAAAAAAATAAATTAATTAATAATTATAATAAAAATTATGCATCGAGATTTTTATCATATAAATTTAGTTATTAAAAATGTAACCTTTATTCTTTATATTATTATCATAATTTTAATAAATTTTTATATATTTTCTTAATAAATAATATTTGTTGTTTTCAAGTTAGAACATTGGCACAAAGGAATTCGTGGAATAGCAAGCAGCAAGCAAGGCGCTTGCGTATGAAGTAACCGTATCGATTAAACGTCAGGTACTCGTCATAAAGACGTCAAAAACACGATTTTCATCAGGACAACATCCTGTGACTAAAATTACAACCACCAGCAACAGGTATTGCTGGGAAGGTGCTGACTCTTCGATGTATCTAAGGTGTATAAATAATATTTTTTACAAGATCAAATATTCCGTCTTATCGATAAATCATTTCAAAATGATAAACATACTAATTCATACTATTCTTTAAATTAATCATCATTTTAATAAGTACTTAAATAAAGAGAGAGAGAGAGAGAGAGAGAGAGAGAGAGCCTCGTGTTGATTAGGAGGAAAGAGAAAACACTTGTTGAACGTGGTCGTAAATTTGCCTCGGGGCTGTAACCCTGGTAGGCTTACCTCCAAGTAACGTCATTGATGGCCCTTTGACGGACTACTGACATCAGTAGTCTCAGTTCAGATTTCGTCGAACGAAATTCGATAACCGAACGAAACGAAATTCATACCGAATCAGAGTGAGAATAGGTGATCAGGAAAGGACGTGATGGTTAAAATCGACCTTGACAAATAGTCCCTGCTCAGCTTTGCTATCCTAATAGTTGAAAGGTTTTGTGACGTCATGCGTCAAGTGAAACCAATCAGCGAGCGATCTCAGTGAATGGGAAATTTGACTTTTATGATATAAGAGTTAGGCATGAAAGTGAGATCGTCATTAGAGGACATAGTCAAGTGGGGAATCGATTTGTCGACATCAAAACGTTGGCGGGACACCCTATAAATCCCTCAAACGACTGCTGATGCCCTGGTGCACCTAAACGCCTTGCGCCGCCGTGACGGACAGATGACTGACGGTTTTAGTCTGCTTAAAAGCTTTCTTTCTCTTTTCATCGTATTCACCGTTTTAGTTTAGATCCTGGACCGTCTCCATTTTTCTACGACACCCAAGACAACTGGTAGATGGAACAGAGAGAGAGAGAGAGAGAGAGAGAGAGAGGGACAGGGATAGGTAACTCGTGAAAGGGCAAATTCGTAAGACTTGAAGTGAAACGAAAGGAGGAGACACTATGTGCCATTTCCAACTAGGTTGGCTATCCAAGGCCTACCTATGTAGTCCTGATACACTGGCGTCCCTACGACGTAACATGATGAATCCATGACGGTAAATCGATAACTCTCGTCATAGGTTATACTTTTGATCTCCTTTTTTTAGACCCCTTTAAGACGTTTCAAATTATCTTTTGTGTTACAAATTCAAACGAATGACACGTTACTTTGACTTTTCTATGATAGTAGAATGTTTCATAAATTTGTAGAATATTTTGTAGCATTCGTTGAAATTTGAAATTGATCAGAATATCATTTAATGATGATAATGATGATAATACTCTATTGTAAAATTTGTGGATTAAACTGGATAAAAAATATTTCCAAGAATTTAGAATTCTAGATAGTACGTTCGTGTGTTTGTCGTTGATAGGAAAAAACGATCGCGTCCAGCGTACCAGGCGAGTTTCCATGACCAGGCTATCATCCGAAAACGTTAGAATCACGATGTTAATTCTTGTTTACTATACCTTACGTCGACAAAATTGTATTCCTTGTTGTATATGCTAAGTCAGTGCACTAATGATTTGACAACATTAGCTTCAAGCGTGTTGAACATCTCAAGCAAGGACTTTTCTAACAGTTTCACATAGTTGTATGAACGTGGAACTATGGTTGAACGTAACTTGAACGTAATCCTGAAGTATTAAAACCGTCGTCATAAATGTTCTCTTGATTTTTTGATTAATTCAATTTCGAAATTATTTGGACAGTTACAGAAATCACGTTTGATCCTAGATGACAACCTGGTGTTTGATGTTTGTTGAATAGAAATAGAAATATTCTATTGAACGCAGGAATGTTAATCGTATCATCACACCGATCAAGAGTTTAATTTGAAACGAGTCAATAACATCAAAAGCTTGGACTATCCGGCTAGCAGACGAGAACGGAGGGAGATTGTAGATAGGAGATATGGTAAACTGAAAAGCGTGAAATCGATTCTACTCACAACACAGTTGGGAGTCTTTTCTACATAGATTCGTCCTAGATAAAACGCGTCTAAGATAAATTCTAGTCGTGGCACCAGGCCATCAGAAGCACAGTATGGACTCAAACGTGTTCTGGATGTTCTCTCGTTGGTTGATGGTGTTGTACGTATAATATACTCGTTCAATCAAATCTTTTAAGATTGTTTAAACAAACGAATATGATTTTTATAACACAAATTCCATTTTTATTTTCATAATTTTACTATATTTTGTTGTTGTTGTCATTTAGACAATTTTTCATTTTTGAGATAAATACGTATGAGTATTTCAACAAATTTCTAATGAAAATTGTTGATGTTTGCAAACGTAAAATGAATGTCATTCTTCGTGAGGAATGAATTATCGATCATTTGTATTTTCTACAAAGAAGAAAAGACAGGTAGGTAATGTTCTTCTCGTTCTCGACAGGTGCAAACTGGTTCCACGAGCATCAGGCTGGTACTTCGTCGCGAGAGCTTTTCCTATCGACTGGTAGAGGAGAACACCCCACCTAACTAGACGGTCATAGGAACGGAAATTTCATAGTGGGGATTATACTAAATATTCTCGGTGGGGGTGGTTTCATCGTCGTCTGGCCACCTCCACTGAGACTTCCGTATAACCAGGAAGACAGTTAAAGGTAGAGGCTTATTGGACTAACATATTTTATCAATGTGATATTCTCGTATTATTTAAGAAAAATGATAGTCAATGAATTAATTGTTAAACAAATTGATAACAACAACTTTTTATGATCAATATTAACAGATGTATGCAGATCAAACGAAATTTACGATATAATCGTGAATCGATTCATTTAAAAAAAAAAATAATTAATAATAAAGGGTTAACTAGTTGTTGATATAATAAAAAGGGTAGAAAACTGGTCATCGTCGTCGTCGTCGTCGTCTCTCGCTTTTCAGCACAGAAGAAAAATCATTTGGCTTGCAATTGCATCGACGCCTTGCGTGTTTGTTGCAGCAGGGTAGCATGTTAATCATAGGGGTGAGTTCTTAACCGGATTCGATAGGGTGGCTCGTAGTGACGTAATAAAGCGCGCGTTCTGCTGGGGTAACATAAAATAAAAGGTGGTATTTCTACTACCCCTAAAATATCGATCAGCCTTCTAGGAATTTTTTTTCTAGGTTCAAGTAAGGTTCTATAAGTTTAACAATATTTATTTAAATTACGTTAAATTAATCACGAAATGTATGAACATTAATTATTGATAATAAATTTTTATGAATTATACTTAAATAAATTTGGAATATTTAATAGATATATATTTAAAGTAAATTATATAAGAAAATTATTTCAAGTTTCTATAGAAAACATTCTAACCTTTCAAACGAGTTTGTCCTTTGCTACGTCACGTACCTGACAATTTCTATCCGGCTAACATATAATTTCAGTGGTAGTTCACTTCGTCAACCCTCGTACGTATGTTCGTACATTCGCGTGAGAAAGCAACGGGGGTGTTGACCACATCAAAACGCTTTTTCGAAGCTTTCCACCTCCAAGTAATAGGATTACATAAATGTAGATAGTTACTTCTTCAAGTAGTTCAATAAATGTGAACCAAATAGTTAAACATGTTATTGCAAAATAATACTTTGATTGAACAAAAATTAAATGAATTCTTAGATAATATTATTATGTTTAATATAAAAATTGTATTATTTTATTAGAAAAAGTTTGTAAAACATTTTTCTTTTATTTATTCTTTTTTCCACGTTTAATTTTTATTTAAGTATAATTTTTATTCCTGATTTTTTAGTTAAATTATAAAAAGAACTTGCGGTTCTAAGTCGCCTCCAAATAACAGGACAACATATATTAGGGTTAGGTTCAATCTATCGAGGGAGTGTAAACCCTTATAAGTTCAAGCCAAGTAGTAAAATCAATAATGGCTTATCTACAATGCACGCACGCTACTTGCAATTTTATTAAATAATAAATTTACCTGAAGGAAATCTTTCTCCTACGATCGTTTCTATCCATTGCTGAGCTTCAGCTTCTTGGCTGGCTTCTCTTTTTCCGGCAACCTGAGAGAATAATAAATGTTTACATTAAATTTTATTAATGGAAAAGGTTATTTAATTCAAGAAATTTGTTCAATGACTGAGTTTTATGGTGAAATTAGTAAGTAAAAACTCATTGAATGAGTTAAAATCATTCATGAAAAATCTTTGTCATTAACAAAATATTGTAATATAAGATGTGTTCATTGATACAAATTGTATTTTATTAATGAATTTGCAGAATTGCAATTGTAAGTTTAATGGGCAGGGTAAATTCAGAGAAGAAATTTCTCTACATGTTCAACATAATTGAACTTAAATTTCCTAGTTTAGAAATTGGAGAGTGTAGTGTAAGTGATACAATTTTGTTTGATATAATTTATCAGTTTCCGTAGAAACTTACAAAAATTGCCGTAGCCGATGGTATTTCACATCGTCATGGCGGGGTATTGGTAAAAGTTTTCAACTAGCAATAATCGCACCTCGGCAGAACCTCATTGGTTACGATATCGCCGCTGCGCAAAGCTGATGAGACATCCGCAGAGTCAGATACTTATACTGTCGTAGACTATTTCCATTTGTGAGAAATCTCGCAACACGACGCCACGTAGTGGCGAGAAATAAAACTAAGTTAACATCAGAAGCAACGGTAGGAAGAAACTTACTAATCGTTTCTAGCAAGAATAGAGAAAGTATTATATTGATTAAAAAATATTAAAATAATAATAATTATTATTATTATTATTAATTTTTATAATAAAAATAATATTATATATATATAAAATAAATATATGTAAAATATTAAATGTATAAAATGTTTACAGGATAAAACGATTGATTCTGCTTATTGAATTTATGTTTAAATTTAACTGTCAAGTATTTGGATTGATGTGTGTGTTTAATTTTTTATATATGAAATAATCAATAATACAAATATAAATTTGATAAACATAGAACAATAAGAAGATGACGTCGTTGTTAAAATACACACAAGACTACGTCAAAATTGAATAAATTGAAATGGAATAGTAGCACAATCGTTCCAGGTGTCGGTGCAACTACGTAAACGGGGATATAGCTTACGATAAACTTGGAAATAGCTTGCTGATTGATGAAATCTAATCTCGGCGGTGGCATCACCCTTAGAAGTGGCCAGAATCCAGAAATTACGACGACGCTCTTACACTTATCGGCATTTTCAATTGGCGACAATCCACGAAAGTTAACCGTTCTCTTTCTTATTGCAAAATACTCCCACTTGTTCGAACGTTTCCACATTTGATATTTAAAATGACGTTTTTCCTAAACGTTTTATTTTAAAAATAACACACCCGGATACATATATATATATATGTACAAATAATAAAGTAGAAAGAATTTATCATTCTTTTATTTTAATATTATACAGAATATATACAAGAATGATTTAAAATAGATTGAAAAATTACATCGATATAGAAACGTCGAACTATTTATTATTATCTTAAACGTCGTTTCTCGAACTTTTAAAACGTCAAAATTGTATCCAAGATAAAAAACTATATTATCTACAAGAGAACAGAGAACGAAAATAATCACAGGATCCTCTTGTATAACCCAAATTTCAAATATATTGTAACTGCGATATCAAACAGTTCGTTTAATCGAACCTTTTTCTACTTAATGAATTATTATATTAATAAAAATAAATATTTTTCGATTTAGATGACAGCAATTATATTTAGGAGTCTTAGAATGATGTACCTATCACCCATGGATCACATATTTTCGTCAGGTTGTTACTCCACACCATAAAAAAAATATATAATTAATGATATATAAAAAACCAAGTGTCTAGTAGTCTTGTAAATAAGGCTATAATGTCAAGATCTGGTTACAAGTGGGGGTGTGGGAATGCCCAATGGGCACTGGGCCAAAAGTTCTCGTCGTTGAAGATCAGTAGGATGGTGGGCAAGGGGGAGGGGATGACACCATATAGCATCGAGACGCCAGCCGTCCGACTTAGTCTACTCTGCAACATCGTTCAAAAGTTATTCTATATCTCGTTAAATTACTCCTTTTCTTCCTGAGATCAACAGAAGTCGATAGAAAAATGCCGGTATGTTTTATCTCGTTCATCATAATTTACATAAATGAATATGTTTTCCCTGTTAAAAGACAATAACCCTTAACGTTATGAGGGGTAGAGGGATGCAACGAATTAACAAATTTGTTTAAATGTCAAACTAATCTTTGAGGAACTTATTGATCCTTGCTTTAAGCACGTATTCCTTAAATAAATCAAATCATCTTAAATAAATTGCATGCATGCACTTAGGTGATTTTAATCCTAACCAACATTTATAGTTAAATAAAATAAACCTTAAAGTTTGTTAATAATTGATAATTAACGTCAAAATAGATTAAATCTTATAATATATTGAATTAAATTTCTAATCGAAAATGTTGTTACCATCGTTTGATCCTCAAATTCAACATTGTGCATGCATTTTTGCATGCACAAGTAACGAACGTTTTGATCTTAGGCCAAACTTTACTGGAATTAAGTACTATAATCGAGCTTCAAATTTAGTCAATCGTGTTAGAAAACAAATCTTTGGTTAGGAGAGTAAAATGAAAGTTTGAACGAACGGATAACATATTCGAGAATGAAGCTTAAAATATCTCGAGTGAGGAGGGCTTGAAGAGTTTAACACGTTGCTTCTTTCCTTCCTTCCTTCCTTCCTTCCTACCATTTTCTTTTCTTTGATACATCATCGATAATGTTTAAAAATAATTCTTTAAACATACGAGTTACATAAAATAGATTGATAAATGGAACATAAAAAGAGAGAGAGAGAGAGAGAGAGAGAAGGTTGGAAGGAAAAGAAGAGAAATGAAAAAAGAATTTATGGTATCGTCTGAAGTTTTTAGATTTTTTTTTTTTTTTTATAAAAATATCGACAAGGATTATTCGATATGACGAGAAAACTTCGTAAGAAGACAGAGACAAACATGTGGGAGAAATAAAAAAAAAAGAATATTGATCATTCTAAAGCTTTGATAAAAATATCGACAAGCATTCGATATATTCGTAAAACTTGATGGATAACACATCGACAGGTTTCCAGACGCAAAACGATAAATCAAAATGCAAACCCCGACAGACACAACTGTTATTCGTTTCTTTCGATCTCGATTGCAGATTGTATAATCTTTGTTATACGATTTGTAAAAGCATTCCTAACTTTTCCAAAAATAATCCATTTGCGATCGTGCGAAACGTTGCCACAAGTGTTTCCTGACGATTGAACCTCGTGCATGGATACTGTTGTTTACTTATGTACTATTTGTTGTATCTATGTGTATGTGTATGTGTGTGTGTGTGTGTGTGTGTGTGTGTGTGTACATACATTCATGCAATTCGTGTTGTACTTCAAATTAATGCTATAAATACTAATTTAACGTTGGCAGATGTAAGAACAGCTTGGCTTTTACTTGCGTCAGTCAAATTTTACGCAGTAAATCGATCAACGTTTTATTAACTTAGTTATGAAATCGTTGCTATAGTTTGGTTATAGTAATATTGTTATTGTTGTTATTATTTTTCAATTTTATGTTTCTTCGAATGTGTTCCAAAAAAAAAAAAAAAAAAAAGAAATAGTGCACGTAATTTAGCGTTAATAGTCGAACAGGTGGGCGAAAATGCATAATCGTGTCATTAATAGAAAACTCGTGAAACTACGTCCTACGGCCTGTCGTATTTTATTTTCGACGGTTGGTTTACACATCGTGAGTAATTTAATACCAACCGAGATTAGTCGAATTCTATTTATAAATTTTGGAGCTTTTTAAAAGAAGAAGAAGAAGAAGATGATGATGAAAATGAAGTGGGTACAGGAGCTTTCTTTCTTCGCGATAAAAAAAAATCAAAAAAAAAAACAACTCTGCTCCTTTTGATTTTTGTTTCTCTTATTTTTTTTTTCTATTTTTCACTCATCAGGCACGCAACAAGGAACAAGAAGGGGAAGTTCTCACTTGGATCGAGGACGTACTCGGTGAAAAACTTCCGCCAGGAAATTACGAGGACATTCTCAAAGATGGTGTTGTACTTTGTAAATTAATCAACAAACTTGCACCTGGTTCCGTCAAAAAGATACAAACTAAAGGAACGAATTTTCAACTTATGGAAAATGTTCAAAGGTTAATGAACTTGTTTGATCAATTGAAAATTTGAAAATATATATTTCTCATTGCAAAAGATTAACAATGAAAATGTTAATATTATTCGATTTAGGTTCCAAGCAGCTATCAAGGAATATGGTGTACCACAGGAAGAAATCTTTCAAACTGCAGATCTTTTTGAAAGACGCAATATTCCTCAAGTGACTCTTTGTCTTTATGCACTTGGCAGGATTGTGAGTAATCAACATAGAACATAGAATTTGATATTTCTTTGATTTGATTATTTTGTTCTTCTATGTGAAACAGACTCAAAAACATCCGGAATACAATGGACCCCGTTTGGGACCAAAAATGGCTGATGAAAATAAAAGGACGTTTACGGAAGAACAATTGCGTGCCAGCGAAGGTCAACTCAATTTACAAATGGGATTCAACAAGGGTGCGAGCCAAGCGGGTCACGGTGGATTTGGAACCACTCGGCATATGTAGATCTATGTGAAATCGGAACAGTTATTTATTGTTACATCTCGCTATAAATCGATCAATCGAATTAAAAAAAAAAAAAAAAATGGCAACGACGGAAAGGATGACGAAGAGAAAGAGGCGAATGTTTTGACACACGTCTATATTCGATCTCAACAAATTTATTAGTACCACCCGATAAACCAAACATTTGACATGACATGAAAACAAAATGAAAATCATTCAATTTTACATATTAAATGATATTATTATTATTATTATTATACAGACATACATACATACACACATACACGAAGGAATATTTATGGACAAATTGTCGAATATTTGATTTATATTTCTTTATTAATATTTTTAATGTTTCGTAGAATGATTCGAAGTATAAATGAAAGAAGTGTTAGGATCTTCGATGATGATAATTATTTAATATTAATTATCGATGTAAATATGGCAAAAAATATCCGTACGCCTATCCACAATCCTATATATCTTTCGTCTCTTTTCACACATATAAGATTTATATTAAAATAAAATATACATTTTTCTTATGTAACGAATGAGCATACCTACTTTTTTTTTCTATCTTTGTAATTACGATTAAAAAAAAAAACAAAAAAACAAATAACGATCGATTGTATCGTAGATGTATATTTTTATCGATCTATAACTTTCTATTGATTTTTAGTAATTTTTGAAGATACTTAAATATTAACGCAACTGCAGTACCGTCAACAAGGTTGTTGTGTGCGAACAACAAGATTGCTCTTTATTGGCGCATTAGCGGAATTTTTTGCTGCGGTGCCATGGCGTTAATACGTAAGTAACCTTTTGAAAAATTAGTATCAACAAATTATTTTAAAAAATGTGTACAATCAAAATGACCTATTGTCAAAGACTCATGTGATCTTTCATATTAAATTAAAAAAAAAAAACAATAAACGTAGGTTTATGAATGTATTTGATCATCGAAATATACATTTCTGTACATTCAAAATGATATTTATGTATCCGAATGATTATTTTTAGTAGTATTCTCATTGAAGTTTCAAAGATATAGATCACAGATGTTGTTATTCATCAAAGTGTAATTTTTATTCAAGATTCGTAATACGATGATGACACACAATTTTTTTTTCTCGAGAAATTCAACTAAAACGAATATCTTCCGACGTGGTAAAAAGTTAATTCAAAGTTTTACTTGGCACAAGTGTACCTTAGAGTTATTTCTGGAAGTCGTAGAAGCGTCAGCCATTGCTGGACCTCGGGTCATGGTCCTATTATAATTTATTCATGGGGATTAACCTTAAGGACTATTTTCAATGTATTAAATATACAAATCTTGTTCTTGTTCCTTTTTTATATTTTAATTTTATCAAATACAATGAAACTTTGTATGAGAATTTCATTCTGACTTTTTAAGTTGACCGAATTGAAAAATAAGTTTTTTTTATTTTAGTATAAATCTCTGTGGTAAGATACTAAAGAGCAAACAAAATATGTCGTCAGGATGATGCGTAATCGTTGACTCACGTCAACGATCAAAAACAAAATACAATGAAAGACGAGTCCTAAATTAGATGGTGGGTTATTAAGCAAAACTTTACATTACGAATATTTTGTTTAGTCAAATGATTTCAATTAAAAAAAAAATATATTTTCGTAACTCGTAGATACAATTTTAGATATTATTTCAAATATTATTTATTGAACAATATTGTACAGTGAAATAAAAAAGCTTTACTCGTTAGTTCACTGTACGACGATTCCATCTGTCAAATCACAGCTGATTAGAAAAACACCCGAACGTTTTTATGTCATTGGTAAAACAAATAATTTTATGTTTATTATTTATAACTTCCAAATATATATTTCTTGTACAATTGAATTTATGAAATTTATTATTAATATTGACCGATTGAATTGATAAAAATTTCAATTTTTGTACAATTTTAATAAAAATGTTTCACACGAGCCACGTGGAACGTATCCAAATGGCGCTTACCTGCCACAACGGACGTCCAGGCATGATGAATTTTAATTCTTCAATTAATTTCTTCGTGATTTTCCTCGAATACGGAACTTGATGAGAAAGCACAGCTTACAAGTCTCGGCTCAAGCGTAAGCACAAAAAGTGTGCGGCTCGGGATCGCTGCTGCGTATATATTCGTGACAAGTGTAAGTTCGTATTAGTGCACGTGGGTAGCGTTTCTATATATGGATCACTTACTCATCACCGATATACATTCGCGTGTATGTGTGTGTATCTTCTTAATATATAAAATTCTCGTATCAGAGTGTTAGTAGCCAAACTCTTCCAAAATGACTTGACCGATTTTTATGAAATTTTGTGTGTATATTTGATAGGTCTGAGAATAAGAGATAAACTATTTTTCAAATCCTAAGTGATAAGGGTGGTTTACCCAAAAAAAATTCTTTTGTTATTTTTTGGACAAAATTTTTTATTTTTATTTTTTTATGATTTGGCATTAAAAAATATATATAACTCTAAATTTTCACCCTTCTACAACCAATCCCCATTTTTTAATAGTAATATAAGTACTTGAATAATTGTCAACCCTTAGTGGTCGATAACTGATGTCTAGTACCAAATCCTTTGTAAACGATAAACTAAATCTAATTAAAATTATTATTTATAGAAACAATGGACAAATTTTAAAAAGCAATCAACATAAGAAATTGTTACCTTAAAATTTACTTAAATAGAAATATTTGAATTAGATTTTTTGCTTGATTTGTTTTTATAGAATGTAGGAGAGTTTTAAATGTCGAAGAGTAAACATAGATAAGTGGGTACGTAAGCAACAAAGAACTAAAGGGAAAAGGACCCAATGGTCGAAATAAAGAAAGACGATGCGTGCAGGTCTGTTCTTTGTAAGTTATGTAAGTTGTGTGTGTGTAAGTTGGTGTGAGCTAGAAGGTTTTCGAACGACATCGGTGCTTTGTTTATTAGATCGAACCGGACGTTGGGAAAATTCGAGAACGGTACGAAGGTTAGTTCATTCCTCAGGGATGCAGGGTGAGGTGGACAGAAACATATAAGGAGAGTGCAGTCACGCGTGAGAGAGCGTGTGAGAACCAAGTGGTGAGAACGAGTGACAAAGTGATAATCGAGTGATTAGCGAATGATTAGCGAGTGATTAGCGAGTTGCGGTAAGATTGCGAATATTCGCGGATTTTGTGCTTTTTGTGAGGTCAGAGTGAGTGTGAGAGATTGTTTAGAATTATTATAAACTAATTATAATTAATAGTAATTTGTCGAATAAAAGAGGTACTTATGTATTAACGCCATCGCAGCAAAATTCCGACGAAAACCTTTGTGCCGTGTCAGGCCCCCTTCAAGTGGTTTCGGATTCCTATGTAAACACATGCGATACCATAGGAAGAAACGATATTCCGTTATTTTAAAACATAGTTCCTTTATGCATGGTTTCCACTACGATCTTCACCAAAAACATAAGCTGTACCCATCGGTGGACTATGGAGGTGGACTGGTGGATCCTTCTGTTATTGGTCAATAAGGTTCATAATTTCCTTCCCTCTTCAAAGGGGTGTAGCTCTTTTGTGATATAAATATGTGAAAGAAAGTAAGAACGCGTCCTTAGTCCATAATAACTTTCAGTCTGTTATATCCGTCTGTGTATTTACTGACCTGTTATAAATAATATAAATCTAATAATAATTGTTATTTATAGAAACAATGGACAAATTTTAAAAAACAATCGACATAAGAAATTGTTACCTTACGGTTTAATGAAATATTTACTTAAATTGCAATATTTTAATTAGAATTTTCTTTTATTTGCTTTTATAGAACATTTAAAATTTGCCAATCGCGGTAGCGTGGCCGAGCGGTCTAAGGCGCTGGTTTAAGGCACCAGTCTCTTCGGAGGCGTGGGTTCGAATCCCACCGCTGCCAGTATTATTTTTTTTTTTTTGCATCCTCTAGAAAGGACGATGGAAAGAAGATGCGTACGCAGGAAAGATGACATTACTCGTGTGGCTAACATTTGAAGAGATTTACCCGATCCCTAGTGTATGCTCGCGGGTGCGATTCTTTTGAAGGTCCAATGGCTTGCGTCGGCACGCGGCGCCGTGGTTCACACCTAACAGGATCGCATACTCGAACAGAGCTAATCTCCCGCCATGCACTGGCGAACCACTCGTGCGACGTCTTGCGGCGACCACAAATACTAATACCGTCAAAATGGTAGCTTCACGTGTATCAACGATTTATTTTGGTGTGACATCTAGCGACAATCTCGAATATTAACGCCGTAAAAATGGCGATTCCGCTCGAACAGTCTATGCGACGTCTGGCGAAAATCTCGGATACTAAGCCCGTAAATATGGCGGCACCACTCGCGTCACACAGTTGTATATATATTACTCGAGTGAATCGTATCTATAGATTACTAACGTTTCAACACTTGTACTAGTCATTTATATATCATTCTATTGACTGAGTTAATTAAATATTATAACGTGATTTTTCTCTCATTGTTAATTATATTTTAATTCGACCAAATGGACTAGCAATATTTCAAGATTTTTCAAGGTAAAATATTCTTCTTTTTTGTTCTGTTTTTTTTGAAGGTTATGTGTATTAAAGAAAAGACATATATATTCTCTCTCTCTCTTATGCTCTTGCAGTTAGATGGGATCCTGTTGAGATTGTTGTTGTCGGGGGCTCGCCATTCCGGACAATTCATTCCATTTGGTAAAAACGATTTTCTTCTTGCTACCTAAGGAATGACAATAAAAGAGAAATCGTAATAAAGGTAGGTATAATAAAAGTAAAAAAAAAAAAAAGAAAAATATCTACACTGAAAGATGACTCTCCAACGTATCTTGCTATCCTGATACCAGTTTTATTCGAAAGATGCCACCACGGACCACGCCCTATGATTATCGATCCTGTTTTCATCTTTCGAGTTGAATTTTGGTAGTAGAATAAAACGCGTGCGTGGGTATTTTATCCACTTTCAATCCACGTTTAACTACATACGTTTGTTCTCTCTCCATGATAATTGTCATATTAAATTAAAATAATATTTTCGTATTTTTTGTTTTATATTAATAATATAAAATCAATAATTATTTTTCTACATGGTATTCGAAAGGAAATCAATTAAGGTTTTCAATGAATCATAAAGATTTAATAATAAATTACTTCAATTTAGTCATATTGAAATTATTGAATAATATGAAATGAATAATTTTCAAGTCATAGATAATTGTAAGGTTTCAAGATAACATTACTTATCTTTGATTTCCCAATAACTAGACTCCGTGGCGCAACGGTAGCGCGTCTGACTCCAGATCAGAAGGTTGCGTGTTCAAATCACGTCGGGGTCAAGTGAGATATTATTTTTTTGCCAATTTTAACAATAATTATATAGACACCATTATTATTATGATATTCCATGATATTCGAGTTTATTTTTTAATCCTATAAATTATATAAGATATTCAAACAATTCGGATAATTGTATTTAAAATGTTAATTGCAAATCAGTCGCAAAGAAATTAAAAAAAAAATAGCAATGCAAAAGATCATAAGTTGGCAATTATCTAATCTATTAATGTTGTTCTACTATTTAATTTAAATTCATTTGTTAAAAATAAAAATAATATAAATTTTTGAATTACAGTATTCACACGTATAGAGAGAAAAACATATAATATTTTAGTTAACCACAATAATGGTAATAAATACAATAAACGTATTGGAAGACATTTTTTCTCTTGTTTGATGTTAGTTAGTTCGTTGTACATTTCTTTCTTTCTTTCTTTCTGTGACACTTGTGTCAGCTTGTGCTCACATCCCGCATAAGAACCGTAAGAGATTAGGATATCATGGACCGAAGAAATTTCTTCTCTCTTGTACGGTTAAACAGTATTCGCGCGGGTTGTCTTATTTAGCCCCTCCTGGCACTAGGCTAGTACGACCTTCCAAGAGGTCCATCATCTTATGGGCTTCTGTTGCCATCTGTCCCTATGGATAATTTCTAACATTTATTTCAAGAGAAACATTTTATTCGATGATATACGAAAAAAATATTTATTTCGAACATTATTAATTGTGAAAATATTTATCAAAGTATGAAAAAATAAATAAAATAAAAGTAAAGGAAAATTTATTTACAGAAAAAAGAAAAAATGAAATAACAATGATACTATTGTATTTATAAATTGCATTGTTATTATTATATGTAATGAGAAAATCAAACGTTATTTTCCAATTGAACTTCGTACGTGAATCATCATATAGAAAATTATTCCAATGTTTCTCTCTCTCTCTCTCTCTCTCTCTTTCTCTTTCTCGTTTATCAATAAATTATCATATTCCGTCTTATCTGAGACTCGACTACGTCTTAACTTCGATTGCTCTTATGTTTTCCTACTTCTCTGTACCGACTGATTGAGTCTAAATGATTCTGATTGTTAATCATCGAACGTTCGTCGTCTATTCCTGATTATGTAACAGTCATCATCGGTGCCTTCGAGGCTATTCCATTGAACCAATGAACATCGTTGAGATGACCAATCGTACTTAAAGACGACAAAAAACAAATCAGACATGGCCTTCGTTCGAAAAGAATTTTCAACGCTCTCTCTCTTTCTTCCTCTCGTCATTTATTCATTCTCAACAAATAAATGTAATAAACAAAACAACAACAAAATGCACGTAAAAACTTTAAATGTGTACCGTATACCTGTATAAGGAACGATCATGATTTATTTTATTAAAAAAAAAAAAAAAAAGTTTGTCGCGTTTCTCGTGTGTTTCGCCTTAACAAACATGGCGGTCGATATTATCTGTCCTCTGATCATTTTCACAGTCCTTCGTAATCTACATTTAGCGGGTAGAATGGACATAATCAACAATTTAACCGACAACTCACGAGGAAAGCATAAAATCGAGTTAGTAAATTGTGTAAAGCTCAGGGACGAACACGGTTTATGCTTCGTATCGTTCATGCTAGCCGCGGATCGGAAAGACATAATTTTGAGGAAGAGCCGCGCGGGCCCTAAGCACCTCTGTGACGTATCGTCACTTTATTGGTCCACAATGATCTCTTTCCTCGGGCTTATTGGTTCATTGACTTCGAAACAGCGAGAAATTCGGCAGATTGGTGGCCCAGGTATACTCGTGAAGGATTATGCGAACGTCTTGGCCTGTGATCAGTGCTAAAAGACTTTCACTAAACTCTCTGGAAGGCTTAGTATTCTGTAAGACAGCCGATCAAGGGACAGTGACACTGTTTTCCCCAAAACTGAAGTTAATAAACTTCGTATATCTCTCTCTTTCTCTCTTATAAGTATACTCACACACATTTAGAGTTAAAACCGTACTCGAGTCACGTCAATGTTCTCGCATACAACTCATTCATGTACACTTCGAACGAAGCTCGATAAGACTCGTGTAAAAGAAAGATTATATATATATATATATTTTGCCAACATATCGAGCGTTATTACGCTTTCCCCTAAAATTAACAAACATTCCCGGTGGGGAGAAACCTTCACGTGTAATGCTTTCATATTCTCCAAGCTGAATGTCGCAACGTGTACATGTACGTAAACGATACGCATGTGTTTACTTATCTTTTGAAGTATGCGTATACACTCGACGTAGTGAAGACACGCGAACGCTTGCTTCTCCGTACGCAGTTGAATTGCAGGTCCCTGTATGCGTTCCTGTTGAAAAAATTCCTCACGGGCGAAAGTCAAGGCATGACGGAATATCTTCGTAATAAGAGAGAACGTGTCGAGGTCGAACTAACATTAGTATTATGTTAGCCTGGTATTAGGAGGGGCTCGATGAAACAACCCGCGCGAAACTTCGTTGAATGTAGGGAGAGGTAGAATCTCCTTTACTTTCATGCGTGCCGCGTATTTGGATGCTCGCATGCGGGATGTGAGCACGCCCATCGATCGCATATTACCAAGCACATGCGCCACCGTATGGTACAACGTTCTAACCCATCCTTTCTTTAAGTATTCTATGTGTATTAGATTTCACTATCTACATATGCATATATCTCTGAGTTAGATTAATACGTAAATAAATAGAAACTAGATAACGTATCATTATATAAAAATAAATTACCAGTAAAGCAAAACTTTGATCTATTTCTTTTCAAATAGTCATACTATAATTCTACTTTATTTACAAATTGTAAATTATATTTTTTTTTAAATATATTTGATCGATATATTTATTATACGTCGATGAATAATTCTCTCTTCGATTTAATTAATTATATAAATAGATTATTTTTTTAGGATTTTAAAATTGATAAGATAATATTACAAAGTTATTTAATGAAATATAATATGAGTAAAATTAAATTAATTTATTTTGTTATAGTAATAACATAAATATCTTACTTTAGACATGTTCCTCAACCAAGACTCCGTGGCGCAACGGTAGCGCGTCTGACTCCAGATCAGAAGGTTGCGTGTTCAAATCACGTCGGGGTCAAATGTATGGATTATTTTTTTTTTTTTTACTATTATTTCTTTATTTTATAATTTAACAATCAACTGAAAATTGAATGCACGTCATCGATGCATTTTCTTTTTCTTTTTTCTTTTTTGATATCACGATGTACACATATACATACATTACATAATACTGCCATTTAAATAATGCATAAAATATTATGAAACTTAAGTTAAGAACAATTGTTGCTAATATTTCGGACTTAAAAATATTAAGAATACAAACACCTATGAATTTTTTTTTCTTATAAAAAAATAATCAAAGTAATAATTATTACTGTATATAAATGAATTCATTTGATATGTATGTGTGTATATATGTATATATATTAATATTATTATTAACTTGCCAATATTTGCAAGTAGCAGTCGTGGCCGAGTGGTTAAGGCGTCTGACTAGAAATCAGATTCCCTCTGGGAGCGTAGGTTCGAGTCCTACCGACTGCGAAATTGTTGGTTTACTTTTTTTTTTTTTGAAAATTAATACTTTATCTATTTCGATTAAACACATTGAACAATTATAAATAAATTAAGCTATCTAATTATTGTGATTGAATTCTTTAAATATGTTTCTTATATTTTCTATTTACATTCTACATTTTTATTTGTATTTCTTTTAGAACATTTATATTATTCTTTTTCCTTATCAAAAAAAAAAAAAAAAAAAAAAAAAAAAATAATCTGTAAAATGAAACAATACCAAAAAAAAAAAAACAAATGTTTAAACTGATATAGATATCGGTTTTTATTTCCAATTTCTAGTCGATCCTTCAGATCTGTTATTTTTGTATCGAACCAAAGCCGTAACTGATATGAAATCGATACAATATGTCCAGTTCTGAAAAATTGAAATTGAAAGTGATATGAGAAAAATTGGAAAAATACGAGAGAAAATATTACAAGCGTGTTGTTTCTAGAATCTAATTAAACGAAATGTGTTTAGTAATAACACAAATCTACAAAAAAGAAAAAAAAAACGGCCGTAATTAGAGTAAACTTATTTAATGAAAAAAAAAAAAGAAAAAAAATAATGCATAATATTATCTTAAATAATATTATCTATAACTCGATCTATGAAAAATAAACGAAAATGTTTAAAAGACCCAAGATATATTGACTCCACGTGACGGTAATCTTTTGCTTATCTAAATTTCATAGAACACCTTCAAAATGACGATAACAGTTCATTGTTATTCCTAAACAATAAGGAAACTGATATAACAAGGAAATACCACGCATAATAATCTACTTCAATATGAAATAAATATACCAACTGATCAAAAAGATAAACGTAATCTCAAAATATATCCTATTGATGATTACAAAAATAATCCAAGTATTATTAAGTAAATATTATATATAAATAATGAATTTTATTGAGCATAGTATTTAATTATACTTATGCATCGTAATGGTATGTAAATCATTATTAACACATTAGACAAAAATAACAGTAAGTACAGTAAGTTCATTTTAAAACTGAAACTCATTGTTAGTTATCTAAAGTATATTCACTAACTAATAATATTCAAAGTGTAAAAAAAAAGTATAAATTGTAAAAACAAGAAAAATTGTTGGTTGTAATAACATTTTTTTGTTCATTTTTATATAAATTTCTGTTCTTTAAGGATTGCAGAGTAACTTTTGTCGAAAGATTTGAAATTATCTGATTAAATCCAATTGGTAAGTATTAATGTTATTCACATATACATACTCATACATTTAATCATTTTTCTACGTCATAAGAGTAATATCATTTATTATAAATATATATATATGAAAAAATAAATTGAATAGTTCAGAACTAGCGTCCATCGAAGGCGCCGTGGCTTAGTTGGTTAAAGCGCCTGTCTAGTAAACAGGAGATCGGGGGTTCGAATCCCCCCGGGGCCTTTCCCTTTCATTTTGGACTTGTAATTAACAATTTTTTTCGATAAAACAGACATTCGTGATAATATCATTTTTTTTTTCTTTCCTTTTGTCAATCCTCAAATTCTGATAAAAAAAAGTTATTTCATGTTGAGATTGAAGTGATATATCAATGATAAAGGCAAATTTGATTCTTAATCTTCGGTATTTGCGAAGATAGCAAGTAATCTATCAATAAAGATAAAAAATATCTGCGGATTCGTTCAATTATCGATACATTATCATCATTGTTGTTGTTGTTGTTGTTGTTATTGTTATTGTTGTTGTTATTATCATCATGTTCATTATTCGTTGTATCTGTTCTTAGATCAGTGCAAGTGCATTGTAAAAGATTTGTCATATCGGTTGTTGTGGTATCATTTTGTTCAGAAAAATCTATGATTTTAGATTCTTTCAGTGTTACATTTTCACTGTTGTATGATATTAAATTACTTGCTGAATTTTCACTAATATCTGTAAAGTTATATCGTTCTGCGATTAAACTATTTTCTACATTTGTATCAAGTTTGTTCGTTTGTAGGGTAAAATCAGAAAAAGGATTGTCTATATTTATAAAAGTTTGTTCATATGAATCATCATTATTCTTTGTATTATCGAGATTAGAAGTAGTAGCATTGATTTTGTCGACAACACTCGTGGTGTTCGGTGTGCTCGTTAAAATTTCACCTTTTTTCCCTAACGAATCACTTTTCAACGATTCCAATTTTCTATTGTCATTCTCAACAATAGAAATAGATGACTCAGTTGAAATATGGTTCTCAGTTATTATGTCCTGCATTTTCGATTGATGAACATTATCAATGTCCTTGGAACTGGAAATAAGAATAGCTTTCCCCTTTTCACTTGTCGATACTTGTTCCATTTGTTCTTGAGTAACAATTTTACTTTCACTAGGTTTCAACGTACTAACGTCAGTTTCAATATGAATTTTCTCTATCGTAGACGTTTTATTCTTCTTCTTCTTATCTGAGTTATAATTGGCGTATAAATTTTCGAGAATTTCCATTTTTCGTGATGGAAGAGTCTTTGATGCGATGACACGTTCCATATGTTGGATGTATGCTTCCTCTGGCAGTATGTTGGTCTGTTCTACAAGTTTTAATTGTTTTTTTTGTTTTGTTTTTAATTTGTATTCTGTATAAAATTTGTATTTGATATATTTACAATTAGACTAAGGCTTACGTGAATAGATTGAATAGTTTTGAACAATGAAAAATACAAAATTGTTTCTATGTTAATCTCAATACTTTTCAATCAATCCACGTAGAAATATTTTAATTTTATTTTATAAAAGTATAATGTATTTATATATATATATTGTGTTTCATACCCGAAACATTTTCCATGTCATCTCCAACAGGGATATTTTCCATCGAAACGTCTCCATCCTTATGTGTTGCATTCGAACTGTCAATTTTATCGCTCTCATGTATCTCCGTTATTTTTCCGATCGTTTTCTTAGATTCCTTCGTATATTTTTTCAGCATCAGTTTCGTCCGTAAACGTTGACGAAACATTTTTACCATTTTCTCGTTTTCCTGAATCGTCCTCTATATTTGTAAAGCCCTTCGATTTTTGCATAAACTGACGTTTACTTCGTTGGACATTAGCACGAGCTTCCATATCTCGATAATTTCGTATATAATTTGTCAAATCAATGTAACCTTTTTTTTTACTCACTATAGGATGCGTGTAAATTACATAGTCAATTTGTTCTTCATTGCTAGAAATGAAAATATTATCGTTCTTATTGTATTCAGATTTAGAAATATCTTCTTCTTTTTCTTCTTGTTTCTCGGCAGCTTGTTTTTCACTCTCTGCCATCTTGTTATTATTTATTTTTTTTTTTTTTTTTATAAATAAAAAGCGATATTCACATGACTTCATATGAAATATAGATAGTTTCGTAATTCCTGTTTATAGATGCCTTACTATCTACTGACGATTATAAATAATCTACAGGGTTGTAAGTGTAAATTGCATACACATAAAAAATAATTATCTTATATACTCTATGTACATACTATAAATTAAAAAATGAAATTGTGAATAAAAAAAATTATTCGACGAGGATGGGATTCGAACCCACGCGTGCAGAGCACATTGGATTAGCAGTCCAACGCCTTAACCACTCGGCCACCTCGTCACACGAAAGGAAGGTCTCTAAATATTTATAATAACTAAAATGTTTTAATAATTGTTTTAATCGCTTAATAAATATATTACGTAAAGAATTATAAATAATATAAATTTTTAACAGAGTATAGATATGATTTTATGTTACATCAAAATATTACTCTGTAGTCAAAGTAAATAGTATTCACTGTATATATTAATATGATTGATTGAAATTGAAAAGAAAAATTATATTGCAACATATGGCATAATTCATATGATGATTTAATGACGTTGTAATTTAACAAACATCCGCACACATTTATATGAACGTATTTTTAGGTGTTAAGTATTTACTTATGTTGTCATTATTATGATGGTTGTGTAAGCGATATCAAAATACGTCAGAACAAATTTATTTATTTTCACAAATTTGAAAATATAAACGATATTTAATCATACGTAATTCAGTTAATGAATATATCTTATTATTTTCATTACAGTCTACTCTTCAAGTACTTAAGATAGTAACCAATGGTTGCAGTCGTGTTGAGTAATCGTTTCCCGTTTTTGTAGTTACATGTATTCAAGTATAATCATAACATCGTAAGAACGTCAAGAGGAACTTTCAAGAGATTTAACAATGGAAAAAGAGTCCGAAAAAATTGTGCAATATAAACCTGTTTATGATAAAAGGATTGCTGCAAATATTCGAAATGAATTTTCAAGACTTCAAGGTAAATAAATATTGTATATGGGATCATTGGAATATGTCATCATATTTAAGAAAACAAAAAACAAAAATTGGACTGATTACAAGTGCATGTATAATCTTATAGCATTATTATTTTGTATTTGATTTTTATTTTTATTCCAGAACAGTGTTATTTGGATCATGCTGGTACTACACTTTATTCTGATTTACAAATAAAAAGTGTAAGTGATGATTTATGTAACTCTCTCTATGGCAATCCACATTCCGTTGGTATTGCTGGTGGTAATACTCATGATAATATTGAACAAATAAGACATAGGTATATTAATTTATATTTTAAATATATTATTTTTGTAATAAATTTAACTACTCAGTAGTTTAATCATTTATATATTCTAATTTTTTAGGATATTGAATCATTTTCATACGTCATCGGAGGAATACAGTATTATATTTACATCTGGTGCAACACAATCATTAAAAGTGATCGCTGAAACATTTCAATTCAGTAATAATAAAAATAATGAAGTTCAATCAACAGGAGATTTTGTTTATACTCAAGATAATCATACTTCAGTACTTGGAATGCGAGAAGTTATTTCTCAAAAAGGAATTAAAGTAACTTGTCTTAATCATAAACATGCATTTGAAGTATTAGAACAACCAGTGAATTCTTCTTCCAACGACAATGCAACAAATGACAATAATTCGCTTTTTGTTTATCCTGCCCAGTGCAATTTTTCTGGTGCAAAATATCCACTCAAGTGGATTCAAAATGTACATAATAATGTGCTTTCTAGTGTAACTGGTCAATTAAATACAAAATGGTACGTTCTCCTAGATGCAGCAGGATTTGTACCAACGAATGATTTAAATTTATCTATATTTAAACCAGATTTTGTATGTATATCTTTTTACAAGATGTTTGGATATCCAACCGGTATTGGTGCTTTACTAGTGAAAAATTCTAGTGCGCACGTTCTTGAAAAAATCTATTATGGAGGAGGCACTGTTGAAGTTACTCTTAGTTCTGAATTATTTCATGTAAAACGTTTAAACTTATATCAAAGGTAAATTATAGATAACATTATTTTTTTATAATATTACAATAATTAATTTACAATACTTAAATAGGTTTGAAGATGGAACTATACCATTTTTATCTATAATATCATTGCAATATGGATTAGATATACTTTCAAAAATTACTATGAAACAAATATCAAGTCATGTATTCACACTTGCAAGATATTTACATCATAATCTATTAAATTTGCGTCATGATAATGGTACGCCTGTTGTCAAAATTTATTCAGATAATAACTACGAAGATCCCAATTTACAAGGAGGTATTGTTACATTTAATGTACTTAGATCAAATGGTGAATACGTTGGATATATGGAAGTTGCACATATGGCTGCTCTTTTTAAAATACATCTTCGAATTGGTTGTTTCTGTAATCCTGGTGCATGTCAAAGACATCTGTCCCTTAAAAATGAAGACATTTTAAAAAATTATGACGCAGGCTATGTGTGTGGTGGTAGTACAGATTTAATAAATGGTAGACCAACTGGTGCTGTGCGAATTTCAATTGGATATATGTCTATGATCGAAGATATTGAGACTTTATTACAAATGATTACTAAATGTTTTGTTAGCAAATCAGAAAGAAACATATGTGTACCAGAATTTCGTAAATCGCATCATACTGAGGCTGAAAATAAGAAATATGTTATAAATGATAAAGATAATACAAAAGAGTTTGAGAATAATGCATGGTACTCACCATTTTTATACGGTGCAAAATATTTTCTAAACAATAACAATTCAAAAAGTAATATTATTATCAAAAAATTATTTATTTATCCCATAAAGTCATGTGGCGCATTTGAAGTAACTACTTCTTGGACTTTGAATGAAAAAGGTTTAGAATATGACAGAGAGTGGATGATAATGACATCAAATGGAGTTTGTTTGACACAAAAACAGCAAACTAATCTTTGTTTAATTAAACCATTTATATGTAAAGAAACGAAAGTCATAAAATTAACATACCCAGGTAAAAATAATATTTGTTAATAATTATAATTATTTATCGTTTCAACTTTATAATGAATCTCTTAGGAATGCCATCAATAGAAGTACCTTTGGAGTATTCTGACAATTATATAAATGGTGCAATATGTCAAAGTAGAGTTTGCGGACAAAAAGTTAAAGGTATTGATTGTGGAGGAGATGTGTCCGAGTGGTTGAGTTTGGTTATTGGTCGTCCAAATTTAAAACTTGTTAAACAAGCTGATCACGAAATCCAAGACAATCCAAAACAAAGTACGTTAAAGTAATATTTCATTTTTATATATATTTCTAATTATGTATTTTCTTTTCAAGAATTGAACAATCCAAAATTATCTTTTACGAGCCAAGCTCAATATCTTTTATTGAATGAAGAAAGCATATTATGGCTATGCAATAAAATTGCTAATACACAAGATTTTAATAAAAATACAGTAGTCCATAGATTTAGAGGAAACATCATTTTAAGCGGTTGTAAAGCTTTCGAAGAACTTCAATGGAAAGTAATACGAATAGGCAATATCAAATTCCAGGTTGTTAATTAATACAAATTAATAATATTACTCTAAATAGAACAGAGAATTAATTTTGTAAATGTTATGCGTGATAGGTAAATGGACCTTGCAATCGATGTCAAATGATATGCATTGATCAAACAACAGGCGTTAAAACAGTAGAACCATTACGTACATTAGCAGAGGAATTTCATGGAAAATTAAGATTTGGCATATATCTTACTAGACCGACAATAAAAGAAGAAATATTAAATGTTGGAGATGTTGTATATTTTGATTGATCATTTTATATGGTAAAAGTATATATATTTTATAATATATACATATAAAAAAATGACTATACTACAGTAAGTAGTAATTAAATATTCATATAAATAATATATTTTACTCTACCTGACATATTTAAACAAAGATCATGATATTACACATTCTATAGGTTGTTGTTTGGTAACTTTTTTTACAGGTCCACCGTTGGATGCATCTTTGATTGTTTCACATACCGCTTCATAGTCAGGAAATGCTAATGTCTGAAGTCTTGAATAAACTAATTGATCATTTATCTTGATTTCAAAAGATTCTGCAAAAAAAAATAATATTTTCATATTATGTTTATCTATTTATAATATATGAAATTTTATATGAAAGTTATCTTACCTTCTTTTCCTTCAGTTCCAGACACTTTGGCTGTAGGTACATTCTTCTCTATTGCATTTAGCATATCTAAAAATTGTTGTTTACAGCTACTGTTTTCACTGTGAAAATATTACAAACTTTAGTACAAATTATTCTTATGATTGATATTTTAAAATCACATTTAAATAATATTACACTTAAATATTTGATAAAGAGGTTAGAAATGTATTTTCTTCTTTCTACAATAACATTGATTATAATTAATATAATAGAACTTTGTAAAAAAGAAATTATTTATATTTACCAGTATTCGACGTCAACTTTAACATCGTGCATATTAGGTTAGATAGATAAAATTTTGTAATCGATTTTAATTAGAGATAAAGTAAACCTATCGCATCTGTGTGATACATTACTGCCAATAGTAATATATCGATATATATCGATTTAATGTTAAATAGAAAATTGCAAGTTACATGAATATGTAGGTTAATGCATATTATTGATAGTTTGCAGTTGTAACTCGGACAATGTCCTCATTTCGTTTTTATTTATATACCACCTATGGTAAGATCGATCATTAATATTATTAACATCAATGTACGAACTATTAATGGAAAAAAGTTATAATTTTATAAAACTTAACCTCATTCGTTATATTTCTAATTAAAATATGATTGTGAAATTTTGATTGAAAATAATGTATAAAAAGTAGAATTATTTTTAAAAGTCGTTTGAAATTACTTCGTTGACTTTGGTAGCACTGAGTCAATCGGCGCCATTTTTTCGCGTGTGCATATGTCGTCGTCGTCGTCGTGTCGTCTATTCTTGATATGACAGTGAATAATTACAGTTTGTTATAATGTGTAAAATGGTTTTATTCTGAAGTATTTTACAAATTTATGGATAAAAAATGTAAGTTCTTTTTATTTTTAACATAAATAATATTCTAATTGAAGTAACATTCCGAATTTGTTACGCGCGAATCTTTTTGAAAACCGCGTACGTGGGCAACAGGTGGCAAAGTCTAATTTCACACATGTTCTCGTATTTGTGTATATGTGTGAGTCAGTTCTAAATTTGAAAGATTTATTTAACATTTGATATATTTCCTGCAAAAGTGAGTAGAATCTTATTTGTACGAATGCACATAAACGATATTTTTTTGAGGTTATTTTACCTTTTGACACATTAATTGTTTGTAAAGAAGAAACACCTAATAAGACAAAAAACATATATATGCATATACAAAAATAGATTATGAATAAAGTTTGTTTTTTATGTTTAATTTAATAAATATACATATATTTATGTGTAGTAATGAGTCTGCCATAAATTTGTAAGATTAATTTCATGTCAAATATTTGTTGTGCAAAGTGACAAGAAGTATGTTGAGTGTATGCACACTCCATTGATACACTTTTTTTCATTATATAAATTTATATTATTCAGAAGAAGCATATAAGAAGAGAAGAAAATAAAAATGGATTACGATTACTTAATTAAATTTTTGGCCCTTGGAAATTCTGGAGTTGGGAAAACCAGTTTCTTGTATCAGTACACCGATGGCACTTTTCATTCGCGCTTTGTCTCCACTGTTGGGATTGATTTTAAAGAAAAGAGAGTAGTAAGTATGCATTTGATTTTATTTATTATTATAGAGTCTCTTTTATATAAGTTCTATTATTAATAATTATTTTATATTGATTATAGACATATCAGATGCCAGATGGGAGTACGCAGCGAATACATTTGCAGCTTTGGGATACAGCGGGTCAAGAGAGGTATATTTTGGTACATTAGTAACATTCACATTAGGTACAATAATTTTAATGATATTTTTAAATCTTTATTCTAATTTATATATTTAAAATATTGCATGATGGTAAATTCAATACTAAATGATAGCGGTCTAATTGATGCAACATCAATGTTCACTGCGCAGTATGATAATATTTCTTACCACTGTGCATGATGTTCTTGTAAGATTTATAACATAATTAGAAATGCAAATTAATACTATTAATTTAAATTAATATCATTAACATTCAGGTTTCGAAGTTTAACAACAGCATTTTACCGGGATTCCATGGGTTTCTTATTAATTTTTGATCTGACCAACGAGCTGTCCTTTCTCGAAGTTAGAAATTGGCTGGAACAGCTTAGGGTACTTGTCATTTAGTAGATTATTGCTAATTTATTTAAATATATGTTTAATATATTGCATAATATATTCGGACGATTCTTTGAGTATGCGATGAGTATGCGATGAGTATGCGTATGAGTATGCGTATGAGTATGCGAAGACTGTTGGAATTTAACTAACATTGTTTGTTTGGTCATATCAAGCATGGTGATGGATATAGATTAGAGCATGTAGTGTAGATATGCTTAAAATAACATTTTTAATTGGTACAATTAGGTTTACATATGAGTTGAGGAAAAAACTCAAATTGTCGTTCGATTTCATTTACAAGATATATGAGAGTCTCTTTATGACTTTATTAAGTGTTCGTGAATATCATAGGGTTATAATAATAATTTTGTTTCTTTTATATAATGATTCATTATTTTTTCATATATACATACAGATGCATGCATATTGTGAAAATCCAGATATAATTCTGTGCGGTAATAAATGTGATCTTGAGGATAAGCGAGTTATTAGCGAGCATAAAGCACGTGATCTAGCGGATAAACATGGGTGAGTTTACAAGTTCTTTTAATAACTGTAAGCTTTATGAAATTATATTATTGAAGATCTTATTATTTTATTTATGATAGATTAAATTTTGTCCACGTATAAACATCTAAAGAAGAAATAAGTGTGCGTAAATCTTATAGTTGCTTTTTTAGGAAAGTATAATTGAACCGTTGATATTTTCAGCTTGGTATATTTGGAAACTAGTGCTGCTACTGGACAAAATGTTGAACGCGCAGTAGATGTTCTGTTAGATCATGTTATGCGCAGAATGGAAGTTACCGTAGATAAATCATTGTTGCCGCATCAAAAAATTTTGAAATGTCATGAACGTGAGACACCGCCTCCTAATAGCTCTTGTTATTGCTGACAATGTGATTTTGCATAGGCAATCAATTAGATTATTGATTGTTATTGCAATCGGAGGTCTCAGGGGAAAGAATATTTCCTTTATTCTCATAGGCTAACAGACCGAACACTTAACTTCATTACAAGGCTTTTGATTCTGGGTAAAAAGGTTGTGACTAAAGGCATTTAATTAGAATATTTTCTGAAATTTATCAGAAATATCTCCAATTGTGAATATCAATATTCTAAGCTATTGCTTCCTATAATGTACAATCCTATTGTCTTCCATGTCTCTTCCTTATCAGAAGATTTTATCATCCTTGCCTTTGTCATCCATTTTAATACGTATCATATATTCTTTATTTGATTTTAAACGAATCTCTTCCATATACTTTCTATTCCTGCTTCCTTAATATATATATATATTTTTTTTAAATTTTTATTCAATGTATATTTTCTATTTCTGCTTCCTTGATATCAATTTTCCTGAAATTAAAAAAAAAAAAAAAGAAAGAAAATAATGATTTAACTTATACTTCTATCATATTAATATGCATAAAGTGTTCAAAAAGTCAATCTTTAATAATGTGTTAAAAGTGGTGATATAATTATATACAAAAAATTTTCAAATTTATGAACCTTAATATATATATACATACATATATATATATTTATATATATATTAATTGTAAATGTATTTTTGATGCTGTTATTGTATGATATTTGTTCAGAATCATTAAGTGTAATCGTAAGTATTTAATATGTTAAATGCAATTAAAAATATCATACAATATGCATTAACATATACCATATACTATTAATCTTGTGATATTTATACCAATTTAATATTTTATTCGAATTAATATATATAAAGATATCGCATTTGGAAATTATAAGAATTTATGTTACTATAATGTAATGGAAGCAAGATTATATACTTATACTATATATATATACATATTGTGTACATTGTATTTATTGGTCAACAATTTAATTATTATTTATAATTCGATTAATTTGATGAAATATGTTTGAAAAGTTTTACAAATACATGTACATTAATTCGTCCCTTTATTCGTTCGAACACAACGAAATCAAATACGAAGCGTAGTATTTTAGATGAGGAATGAAGGGTGCGTGGAAAATATCACAGACGTTGGGAAACGAAACGAAGTTTCGTTAATTGCCACGGGATGAAGACTATATATATATATATATATCGGACATTTTCGTCAGAAACTTCAGGGACTTTTGTCGGAACAACGTCTTAATTATTAACCAGTTATTTATATTACTTGCTTTGCCTTCGTAATTGAAATATTTCATTTTATTCATTTGCAATGATAAATTTCTTTGATTAATTTTAAATGAATTTTATTTTATTTTTTTTTTTCATTTAATGTATCATTCAATTGTTAGCTTTGTATTATTAGCAATTATTCAAATTGCTTTTTCATTGAAACGTATTTCTATTTTCTTCCTCTGCTTGCGTTGTCATGAGCAAAAAAGGGATAGGATTTATAAATGCGATGCCATTAAATTTAGTTAAGCTGTAGAAAAACAATACGCATTTGTGATAATACCAGGAACGCGAAGTAAGAAATTTCTTTTTATTTTTGATAACTCATTTATATCATGTTCGATCGTGGACGAAAATAGCTGAGTCAATTTAGCATGGTAAATAGAAATCATATCTATGATTTATTTACTTTTGACATTTCCATACATTCATATCTTTTTTTTTTTTTTTTTTTATCGACGATTGAAACCTTTTGAATAGAACACGTTTTATCAAAGCTGTGTGTGTCTTATGAGACTATTATATAATATATTATAGAGTTTAATCAAACTATAATCTTTCTCGTTCACATTCCTATGATTTATTTATTACAATAATTTAGACTCTATTAGTTGTATATTATTACCATTTTTATTCATTCATTCTATCATATATTACATTTAACAGGATAGATTAAATATTTTGGAAACAATGGATGGGAAGACTCGACTAGATCAGGTGAGATTGAACGTTCGTCAGGTGACCGAAGCAATTTAGTACAGTTCGAGTGGAAGCCTCGAACGATCGACGAGGGAATACGAGCAATTTGCGCTTTAAAGTCCTGCAAGCACGACGTCTGTGTTCAGCCATCCATAGAGCTTGGCTGTCAGTAACACGTCGACACGCTCGAAGTCCACTTGGAGGCTTTCAATTTCAATTTGTGTCTCTCGTCTTGTCGGGGAAGCCGCTAATTATTATTGCAGTTCCTGCTAGTTAATTTGGTCCAAATAGACAAAGGTAGGAATCGTTTGAAGTCGAAGGATCTTTAGTAGAGTGTGAAAGGAAAACGACGTTTATCCGTTCATGCGTGTTTCCAAAATTCACCTATTTTTCCTATTCATTTGATTTTTTTTTATCCTTTTCGATTGTTACCCGATTCTAGTTCGACGACAAGTTTCCACAAAGTCGGCGAGCATAGCATTGACTGAAAACTTATGAATAGAAACTTTTCACTCGATGCCATTCGTTGCTGCAGATTCAAAGAGAGAAAGAGAGAACCGAGAAAAGTGACGACGATACTTTATGGATTCGATAACAGGCTGTATAAACGAGCTGAAAAGAAATAAGGCTTTCAAGAAACCTTAATGAACAGAATACGTTTATTTTTTATTCTTTTTTTTTTTTTCTTATCATCTGGGAAATTACGTTGAACAGGTGTTTTGCTAAGAAGGGCTTCGTGTTTCTTGGCGTTTTAGTATATTTTTCAGACTTTATATCTACATATATATATATATATATATATATATATATATAAACACATATACGTAACATTCGTGAACAACGTATACGCATTTTATATTTTCTAGTTTATTTCATGAAAAGAACGAATGAAATAAAGAAAGGAAACACAGCAGCATAGAAGAGGAGGAGAAAAAAAAACTTGACTACAAACACGCAGAGTTGGTATGCTTTTTCTCATCGTCCAGCTAGCGCATACATCCTGAGTTAACATCGTTCTTCTTTTTTGTATTATTTTTATTCGGACATTCGTTATCTCTTTTTGTTAGTCAGTCGGACATGAGAGAAGTTTTATCGAATAGCTTGATAGCCGAAGAAAGAAGAATTTATGGATAGATTGAAGTGATACAGTCAAGTGGAAAATCAAATGAAATTATGTCGTGGCTTAGTTGAGGATTCTTTCCTTTCTAGGTCGCATGTGTTATCGAACGATTTATAATTTCCATTCTTGTAGACATTCGTTATTTCTCTTTCTTTTTCTTTTTTTCTTTTCCTTTGAAGCCTTGAGTCGAGTTAGAGAATCAAACTCCTTTGAAATCATCGACATAGTTACATACCCTACGATCGTTGAACGAGTTTGTCGCATCGTTTATTCAAAAATTCTTGTTTCCGTAATCAAACAGGCGTCAGGAAGATATGGAATAACAGAAAGTGTGTGTGTGTGTGTGTGTGCGCGTTTTATTTCTTTTGTCTCATTCACTTTTTCACTCGGCTCGAAAGAATGAAACTCTCGTTGAACTATATCTGAATCCTGTGTTTACAGGATTTGTATCTATCCGATGCTCGAAACTCTTGTCTCTTTTCTTCCATTTTCTCATCCCTAAGGGACGACGGTGCGAATGTACTCGATTGTTTCATTTGAGATTGTGAAACACGAGAAACTGGCTTAGGGGAAGCTTTACACTGTTGGAGAATGGAACGCTACGAGAGAGGAGGTGGCTACTATACGACGTTTGGACACGAGAACGATCCTTGCAAAGACCTTCTCTCTCTTTTCCTTTCTTCTTCTTCTTCTTCTTCTTATTCTGGTTCATTCGTTTTATTTCTGTTCCATCTTCTATTATTTTCTCTATTCCTTTCTCATAGCTATATAGAAGAAGGTTGGTGGTACGTACGATAGGAAGGAAGGAGTGGCATTCGAGTTTTCGCGTTTTTACGTCCTTCAATGGAATTGATTCTTTCAAGACGAGAAGAACAATTTTTCTTTAATTCCGTCACGCGGAAAATCGTACCACCTTGGACGTTATTCGGACTCCACCTTCGAGATCGTATTTTCATTGAGAAAAATAAAAATGTTTTTCGTGAAAAATCTACTATTACCAGCTTTAATCGATTTTCTCCCTCTTTGGAACGTGCGAAAGAATTATGATTAATTTTCTTGTAAAAAGAACAAAATTATACGAAATATAAAACAAGTATAAGAAGTAGATATATATATATATATAATATAACGAATTACCTTATATCGCTATCTGTTAGAATCTTATCGAACTAACAGAGATAATCATAACTCTTTGTTAATAAACAAATAATCTATTCTATCTTTCAAGTTGAATGAAACTGCACACAGTGTTGAAAATTTGATTAAAATCGGTTCAGTAGTTTAGGAGTCCATTGCGGACAAACAATGTGACACGTAATTTATATATATTTAGATATATAAGATTAAAATTGTCCGGGTCAATGGTAGCCTAGATGACGACTCTTTAGAATAGGAAATTATTTCTGTTTCGTTGAAGCCAATTAAAGATTCTTCTTTCCTTTCGGGATTATATACACCAATACTATCACAGACCATTACTCGGTCTGTATCGTTATTGCGAAAAAGGAAGGGCGGGCGGGCGGGCGGGGGGGGTGGTACTGGTTGATCGATCGTGGCCCTTTTCCAATTAACGTCACGTCTTTGACCCCGGATCGTTATCCTTATCTTAGCTGTTCCTTGAATCCGGTCAGCCGATAAAGAAAGTCTCGCGTAAGATATCTTTCTTTGAAACTTTATGTTTTTTTTTTTATTCTTCTTCTTCTTCTCGAAACTCGGTCGATTTTCTCTATTTCTTTCTCTTTTATTTCTCAGTTGAATCCCTTTTGGCAAATGCTTACCATCGCGGCCGTTTTCCAAGGGAAAGAAAATACACTGGGTTACACACTGATACATCAAGGAACGTACTACATATACAAGAGGTTTCTTTAGCTTTTGTTTTAAGATTGCTCGGGGAATCGTAAACGGTGAAACTCGATGCTACTTTCGAATGCGTCCTGTTCGTCGTTCGCGTTCGTCGATACTCTTTTGGAAAATCTACCATTGAATACTTCGAAGCAAGAGTTAAAGGAAGAAAGTTCATGCTCGCGTACTGCTATTACCGAGAGAAAGTTCTACCATCTTGCTTTAGGCTACGAACAATTACTTCGAACGTGGATCGTTCGAATGAACGAGGAAAGTTTGGAAAAATTTGCTCCCTTTTTTTTTTCTTTTTTCGATTAATCCATAATACCATTCTTGAATCTTCATGATCGATCAGAAAGAATGTACGAAATCGAATGACTTTTTATCTTTGTTTTCTTTTTTTTTTTTTTTATGTGATAATAATTTATCATATTTTTTTCAAACGTGTTTTCGACATAATCCTTTTCTTTCGTAGTACAACAAGTTACTAATTTACTTTGTATGTATATTAAGTGGAACATTTTGTCGGATAATTAAAAGCTAAACTTTGTTTCTGCAGTTTGCATTTCTAATTAACTTTCGATTACCAACCCGAGACTGTACGTAGGAAATTTCGCGTAAATCGAAAAGAGAATTGAGAGGTTTTAATTTATCAAGAATTATCTTCAATAGGGGGTCAATTGTAAAAATATATATATATATGTGTGTGTGTGTGAAAGAACTTTATGAAAATTTTAAGTAGATGACGAAAAGATAGTGCAATTTCATTTGAACATTTTGAAACGAAGTAGATTATAATGTGAAAATAAAATGCTCCGGTTGGTCTAAGGTAGGGAAGTAGAGAATTGTCGGGAATTAACTGTCGTGTTGGAGATGAGGAAAAGAGGGAATGATATTCAATGTGGAAAGATGCCTAGCTGAATATGGAAATTACGAAGAGTATAAGGGATGGTTTCTGCCATATGCTAATTCGATTTGGATTCTATTTCGATTGATCGTCACGCCTTGCAAATATAATAGTTCCCACGACGTTCATGTATTATACTATTATTATTATTATTATTTTATTATATATTATTTTTCATTAATTTTTTTTTTTTTTTCAAGTGAGAACTTCTTTAGAATCAGGGTCATTTGAAAATCGTGAAACGGAAGAACGTGAAATCGATGAAACAAAAATAATTAATTAATTAATCAAATTCTATATATATATATATATATATATATATATATATATATATATATATATATATATATATATATAAATTCAGTGTAACAATATGTTCGTCCATTAATAATTTCAAAACTACTCAAATTATTTTAATGAAATTTATTTTATTTCACGCGATTTTTTCCAACTTAGCACATAGCACAATTTTTCTTTTTTTTTTTTTAATTAATTTTTTATTACTAATTTAAAGATTTTTATTTAGAAGTTATCTAGGTTCTGTAAAGTTCTTTCAATAGATGGTATTACTGTATTACAATTCAATTATTTTGAAGCATGGTTTTCTTTGAAGGTTTCACATCTACCGTGTGTGATCAGCACACATCTGTTTTTTTGTTCTCTCTTCACTAAAGAAAATAGTTTTATCATCGATTATAATTTTTGATGGAAACAGTCAAGGAACATTTTCATTGTCAAGCGAAAAGTTAAAAACACCCAAGAGCAACGTTGCTGAAAATCGGACAGATTCGTGTGATTTATGCATCGTTCGATCGTATTTATGAGAATTCGACGAAGTGATTTCTCCAGGGAACTATGGTATACCATTGACTCTCTCTCTCTCTCTCTCTCTCTCTCTCTCTCTCCTATCACCGGTCGAACTATTCGACGATCTTGTCTACGAAATGTTTTTGCGCGTTATAAAACGTTCGCGTTTCGTCGAGTTTGAGATTTGACGCGATCGTTTTCTTCGATATCGTCACAACTTTATCATATATTTTTATAACTTTACTTATCGAAGAAATGTCGATAGAATTGATTTCATAGAATATTTCTGTTTTATTTTAACTTCATATTGTTTTTATCCAAATGATTAAAATATTGACTTTTTCATGAATTATGATAATATGTGCTTATATAATTACAATTAGATATATACGTACTTGTATTTACATGAATATCTAGTAACGATGTATATATATATATATATATATATGTATTTTTGAGGAGTGGTGCGTGACGAGAAACCCACGAGTACAAACATGTGCATGCAAAAGCATGAATCTAATTTACGAGAGAGAAGAGCACGTCCGCTTGTCGGACTGTCCGTTCCTACGTAAAGCCTTTTGCGATCACACAGGAATTTCTAAGTGCGTTTTCTCTTCTCGCTAAATTATCGTCGTGTTCGTAGCAAAACGGAGCTACCTTGCTATAAACATTAAATATTAATTTGTTACAACGTCCTATTATATATAGCAAAATTGGTCATTTTGAAAATGATCGTGATTAGAAATTTTGTTTGATGGATAATAAACTCGAAGAATTCATTTATGTTATACCTTTAAATATTATATGCAAATATACGTATATTATAATGATTGTATAATTTATTACAACAACAATACAAATTTATGATAATTTTATGCGAATAGAATAAAAAAATATTTATTTGGATGATATTATTTTTCAACTTGTGATAGAATACAAATCTTATTACATATGAAAAATATATTGAACGTTCTCGAATGTAAAGTTTTCGGGTACAGTTTGAGATCTTTTTGGTTTTGGAGGGCTGGGGGAAGAAGAGGGAGACCGATACGTAACTCCGCTCGCTTGCTCGCGCATTTGAAATCTCGAAAATTTGCGGGAATAGGTAAGTCGTAAAGATAGATCGAAGGAGCGTGAGGGAAATCGTAAGCGTTCTAAAATACTCCGAGGACAGTTCGTGCAGATATCAAGTTCGCGTCTGAACCATCACACAGTAAGAGAGTTCTTATGACCCGAAGGAACTTCGAGTTCCTGAACTCGAAGCGTTAAACATCGATTATACGGATTGCTATCTCTTCTTCTCCTCTCTCTCTCTCTCTCTTATACTCTTATAGTATGTACATATGTGGGTACTTACCTACGTCCACTGCACCAGATTGTACCTACGAGAACGAACAAATTACAAGTCCCCTTTACATCTCAAAGTTATGTTAAGTTTGGTGGTTGATAATAAGCGAACGAATTTTGATGATGATGATGATGATGATGATGATGATTAAACTATGCTTAATATTATAATGTAAATGTTTTTTTATAGAAAATATTTCAATTTGAGATTTTATTTCTTTTGTTTGTTTTCCTTCATTTCCCTTTGAATATTTTTCTCTTATCTCTTTTTTATCTTCTCCCATATGATATGATATGATATTCCCTATTAACATACTTCTTCCTACTCATATATATTTTTTCTACAATTATCGTGAAAGATTGTGGACAAATTATTTGATTCGTCGAGGGTTTACGTAAGCTTGGCTTCCAAAGATAGTGTCAACTTTTAACAATTTTCCCAAGTAGCAACGTGAACTCGGATTTATAATTGGAAAGGAAATATTTGCAATTACCGGGCATCTCTCGAGAATTCGTTCTCTTTTTCTTCTTTATTTTTCTCTTTTTGTTTTATAAAGAGAACGAGAGAGAGAGAGAGAGAGGGAGAAATAAAAAGAAGGGAAAAAAAGAAGGTACATCTCTGGATCCTGGACAAATCGATCATGTTTGTCTACGACCATGTGACAGTTCGCAGAGTATCCTTAAGTTAGAACTTTTATTATTTATATACTTCACGAGGTTACCCTTTCTAGAATGTTTACAGGTATCCTTGCGAAAAGCTTCGTTATTAAATAGAGTGCTGGATGGACGAAAGAGCTTATTTGCCGATACAACTCCCAAGAGTTCACTCATGAAACTTTTGCAGTTTGAAATGCCGTAAACAAGCGACGACTTGTTCGGTCAAATTATTGGAACGTTTTGTTTTCTCTCTCTTTCTTTTCTATTTTACACGAATTTTGTTTGTTTTATGTCTATTCGATCATCGACTTTATTAATTGACAACAAATTAATTGATTACTAGAAATAATCTCTTATATATATATATATATTTTTAAATTTATTTACAAAACGTATGAGAACGTATACGAAAGAATATATATATATATATATATATGAAAAAAAGCAAGAAAAATATTATCGATAGGATAATATCCGAAAAATGTAGCAATCTCAAAGGAGTAGTGAGTAGTAGGAGGAGGATGGTAAGGAAAACCCGTTAACGATTCCAAAAACGTTTCTCGGGAATTTTATACCGCGTTTGATGTTCGTCCGTGCGGGAAAATGCGGCCGAGCTGGGCCGAGCCAGGCCGGGCTGGGCCGGGCCGGGCCGGGCCGGTCTTCGGCCGCGTATGAAATACGCGGATAAAAACGATTCCTTCGAGGCCATATTTCAACGATACTACTTATACCATGAAACCCCATGTACCATCGTTCTTCACGAAGACGCGTCTGCTCTCGAGTTTACCCTACTACTACTACTACTACTACTACTACTACTACTACTATCAGATAGTCGTCCCTTTACCCTCCATTTTACCCATCCAACTCCCCCAGTATCCTTTCTCTCCTTTCTTCCTCAGAGAAATTATATGCGAAGTGCGAGCCAGATATCTCTCTACGTTTGCTGGAGGGCCAACGGTGGATATCTAAAATTCAAACTGCTTCGGCGTTAAGCTACGAATTAATGCCAGATGTCGTCTACGACGGTGCACCAAGTGAGAAAGAGAAAGAGAACGAGAAATAGAGGATGAGGAATGGAGAGAAGGGCCTTTTAATCTTTCGACCGTTCGAAATTCCGGCCACATTGGAAATTCTCTCTTCTTGATGCTCCTACTTTTCTCTGACTATCGACTATCTCAACCTTCTTCTTCTTCTTCTTCTTCTTCTTCTTCTTCTTATTTTTTATTTGACCGATTTTCCAAGAGACTTGCTAAACGATTTTGGCTTACCGCCTGATAACTGTAATAATAATAATAATCATAATCATAATGATAATGATAATAATAATAATGATAATATTAATGTTAATGATTTCCACACGCGCCAGTAGTAGTCCATCCAAAATGGAACATCCAAACTATGCCCTCCCCTCCCCTCACCCCCTCCCCCAGTCGTGTTGTCGGCCACTCAGTATATACGAAACTTTGAGTTTGACTGTTTGTATTACGGGAGAAGCATCATTCGCTGTAGTTGTTCACGGTGCTAGAAATACATTGTATTAACTATGTGGTCGCGTAAATTGGTTTAACTAAACTGCTTCGACCATGTCTCTTCGTTTACTTGTTTCTCTATGTATATGCTTTCGTATATATATGTATGTATGTATGTGTGCATGTGCGTGTGTATATATCAATCGAGCTACGTCAAGCTCGACCGCTTTCGACGCTTGACTTTGAATATAACTAGAACCGAGTATACGAAGTTCTTAATTGGCGAAAGGAGATTGGTTCTGGTTTCAACAGAAATATACTTTTTCTCTCTCTCTCTCTCTCTCTCTCTCTCTTTTAGGAGAAATTCGTTTGAAAATTTTCTTATCCTATAGCTAGCTCTCTCTCTCTCTCTCTCCGTCTCTCTTTCCTTAGAGATACCCAAACCTTTCTCAAACTTTATCCTCTTCATCGCGTAATTCACTTCCGGTCAGTAACTTAACTCTCTTCTTTTCTCCGATCGATTCAGATCTCTGCCAATAAAGTCGATGCAAAGTGTCTACGTTGTCGAAGTTATGCGACCATTTTATACGATAAATGTCCAAAGATATTAAGCAGTTATCGATCGATTTCATCATTGACGTAGGATTAGGGAGAGAGGGGCCTCTAGTTTTGTCCAACTTTTTTAAGGGTTCTACGATATTATTAAATTCTTTCAAGTATAAATATATATTTTATTTTATTTATTTTCTAAGGGAACAAAACTGAAGGAGTTTACATGTTGGAAATAGAGCAATTATTCTTCCTCGTTCTCTCTCTTTCTATTCGTTGAAAGCTATCAAGATTCGATAATTCAAATCCGTTTTATCGTCGTATTCGTTTCGATTCTCAACCGTGAACGATATCTCGTCGAATTGCTTTCGAGATCTCTTTCTCTTTCTCTCTTCTCCCCTCTCTCTTTCTCTCTCTCTCGCTCTCCCATTTTCGTGGTCTATCGTGGTGCATCGCAGAACGTGTTTACACGACGAAATTGAGGCGTTCAGCGGCAACTAGAGAGTTGCAAAGTGTAACCGCAAAACCGCACAACCTCCTACGACCGCGAGGTACCTTATCTCATCTGGCCACTGTTAAATTATCCAAGCTCCGAACAAGTTACCTTCCTACTGTTTCTCTCTCTCTCTCTCTCTCTTTCTCTTTCTTTCACAAAATTGAAATGATGCTCAGAAGCTGTGTGTTAACACAGTGTGGGATTCGTGAAAATAATTGGACCACTGGACTGACTGGACTGGGACTCTCGAATCACGCATCTTTCGTTTTCCGGGCGATTAATCTTCTTTTAACCAATTGAGCTATTTTCAGGGCCCACCGACCAATCTCCTTCTCACGAATGCCCGATAAGTTTGGAATGGATGCGCTCATCCCACACACATATATTGTGTGACCAAAGTTTTCAAGGAAAAGGCAAATTATTCCATTGCTTTAGCTCCAGGTGCTTTTCAGAATCTCGATAACGTCACAAAGGATCTTAAAGATATGGACAATTGGTGAGAAAGAGTAGAAAGCTCGGGTAACATAAGAAACAGGAGTTAAGAGAATAATAATAATAATAATAATAATAATAAGAAGAAGAAGAAAGAAAGAAAGCTAGTTTCAGTTATAAGAGGCGGGGGGGGGATGGTGGTGGTAGAAATTCTGTAAAATATCGCTCGGAGCCACGTGGTGAACTTTGAATATATCATTCGCGACTATTTACCGAACTCTGTTCCCATGGATCGCGATCATAATTCTTCCATAACCGTTGTGAGAAAGTTACGAGAAGTGTGTTCTTAGTATTGTGTTCTTTCTTTGTTCAACTTTTCCTTTATTTTCTTGCTGCTCTAATATATATATATATATTTTTTTTTATCATATCGAATAAAATATCAATGATATTCTTTTATTAAAGTTTTAATTTTTGATTAGAAGAAAATGTTGATATGAAGTATCGATGACAGTTAGGTGTTAAGATATATTGTCAGCTGTCGAATGTTTTAGATTTTCCTAGAAGAAACTAACACATACACACATATATATATACATACACTATTTCAAGATCTTCGTCGCTTTTCGAAGACCGCCGTAGGATAACGTAATTATAACTTCAAAATGGTAGTCGTAAACTTTGTTTGCCGTGTGTTAGAGAACTTCAAGTTTGTCTCGCGAAGATGCTTACTTATCTCACCTGTCGTTTCTCCTTAAACATTATTTCCACTTGCGATTAAAACTGCTAGCTTGTAGCGTCGACGATACTTTTCTTTTCTTTTCTACTTTTTTTTTCTTCTTCTTCTTCTTCTTCTTTCAAATGGATCGAATATGTTTCGGTGTTTGTTTGTATGTTTGTTTTTTTTTCTTTTTTGGCCAATGAAAGTAAAGAAAGAAAAGATTTAAAATGGGAGACGATCGTGTCGGTAAATTTTTCCAAGCTCGAAACCCACCCAACCTTTTTCACAGTTCTCGTTTGTTTTTTTCTTTTTCTTTTTTTTCCTTCTTCTTCTAGCGTGAAAAGGTGTAAGACCGGTTTTGGGGTGAGAAAATCTCGGCGCGCCACCAAGGATTAGCATTTAGAGTCAAACCACCCCCGCTTTCTGGTTCCTCGTTTCTAACCGTGTACGGCATTGTGATATACCGCGTACTTTGCTACCACCAGCATTCCCTTTCTCTCTCTTTCTCTCTCTCTCTCTCCCTCTCTTTCTCTCTCTCTTTTTCCCTTGTTCTCCAAACACGGAGAACGAGTATTTGTGTATACGGTATCCCCCGACTACGTCGTAACTTACCCGACGTTTTAGATTTCCATAGCGGTATAAGTTCCGAATGGAATGCGCCTTTATCACCGAGAACGCATACGAAAGAGCAAGAGAAAGATAGAAAATAAAAGATAGAGAAAAAGAGAAAGAGTGAGTAAGAGAAAAAGAAGAGGAATAGCCATTTTATAATTTCAATCCTCAACAGAATACTTCGCATACATCTTGGACGATGAGAGGCAGCAGATACATTTGTAATCTTAAAAAGTAACTGACAAAAGTTTAGATCTTGTTAAAACATACATTCACATATGTACGGATCTTCTTTATATATATATATATATTTTCTTTTTTTACTTCCCCATTGATCCCTTTCTTTTTTATGATAGAATTTATAAAAGAATGTCATTTGTGATAGAATATGTCTATGAGAGTTAAGAATTTGTCTTGATAACAAAGGTACAATATAATACATTAAAACTTGTATGTGTGTGTATACATGCGTGTACATAAAAATATGATTTACTTATAACGTCTTTATCATCGATTTTTAATTGACATCTTCGATGAAACGATAAAAGATCAAAATTTCAACAACGTGTTTTTCAATCCCTTCCTCCACTCCCATATTTTTCTTTTTATTTTTTTGGTTCTTTTTTTTCAAACTCTTTTGTTCTTGACTTTGCGTATCCTGGTTGAAGGAATACGTTGTAACCAACACACAAGCAAAAGGTTACAGACTCGTTATTTCAGAGTCTCCGCTTTGTTACGCTTTATTACGGTGTCCCAGTTTTCCTGGGTACACGCGAGTTCACGAGTTGCGGTCGCGATCCCGTCATATTATGCCCGCGAGTCTTGACAAATGAATTCGTTCCCTTCACTACAGATTTTCACCCTTCTCACTATTTTCTACGTGTTTCATATAATACCTCAGTCTCGTATCACGTGTGTAGGGCACAACAACGCTCGAGGGTTAATTCTCGTTCGAACGTTCTTTTTAAAAAGATATAATGATATAGTTTATGCTATTGTTTTTTTTTGTCTTTTTCTTTTTCTTTTCACATCAATGATTAAATAAATGGAGAACCATAGATCACATTTTTTGTCTTTTTCTTTTTTTTTTGTTTTTTTTTTTTCAATTCACCAAACCTTTATGAACGTGAAATTATTTGATAGAATCATTTTCTAACTCAAAGGATTTCATGGAACACAATTTGAATGTTATTAAATTAAATGAACGTTTAATTTATGCGTAATATCTTTTTATATAATAATAATAATAATAATCATGTTCGATAATAACGACACAATGAAAAAAAAAAGTATCATTTATAACACATTAATGCATTTATTAATTCATGGATTATTAATATGCATTCATCGATGGTCGGAGGTCATAAATTATGTAAAATACTATCCCATATTTTCAATTTCAATTTACAATTTATGTATATAGGTAATAACAGGTCATCGGTTTGCGAAAAGCTTTCAAATAAATATCAATTAACGTTACTTTCGTTTTCACATGTTCGCAAATCGTCTCGTCCTATCCCATTATAAGTTATATATATATATATATTTACTTAAAAAAAAAAAACGGTACTTACGTATTAACGCCATTGCAGTAAAAATTCCGCTAATGCGCCAATAAAGAGCAATCCTGTTGTTCGCACACAACAACCGTCAGGGTTTCGTCAGGGTTATGGCAATAGCATCAGGTGAAAGAAAATAGAGACTATTTTGAATCTATATTAAATTCCATATCTTCCCATTTTCCATCGAAGTCCGATTGTGACTACTTTTTATAAATAAAATCTTTCGAATTTTCAAAGTGTTGCGATTTTAAATAAAATTTTTTGCTGCGATTGCGTTAATACGTAAATACCCCCCCCCAAAAAAAAAACTAATTATCATTAGAATCCTGTTGCCATTTCCCCCCTTTTTTTGAAAAAGTTTGGTACGTTTATCGTAATATCGTGTAAAATATACGTAGTTCTTGGTCTGCCATAGACAGACACGATTATTATTATTTTAATGGTGGCTTAACTCAAGGCCCGGACAAAAGGGGATACGAACAGAGAATTCCAAAATCGTTGGTAGACGATCGGTTACGAGGCGTCGATAGCAGCGGTACGAATATATAATCGAAATATGTCCTCCCTTGGCCTTTATGCGCACGCATGCATCCACGCACGAACTCGCTTATCCAAAAGAGAGAAAGATAGAAAGAGAAAGAGAGAGAGAGAGAGAGAGAGAGAGTGTGTGAACGAGGATGGTCATGTCCAGCCGGTGTCCACACATTCTGAAAGCAGTTCATTGTGCGGACGTTCGACCCGTTCGTTATTGCCGAGTCACCCTCGCTGAAATCCTATCGTACCTTCTCCCGTTTTCTCTCCTGTATCTGCAAATTTCTACATATGTCCTATATATATGTATGCATACATATAACGTCATACGTAAAGCTATTCTGTTGGCATAATATGCACAGAGAAACACGAAGAGACAGAGAGAGAGAGAGAGAGAGAGAGAGAGTGTGTGTCTTTATTCGTAGGTAAAACTTATTCACCTATGTCTCTTCACTTGCATACTTATACTACTAGCTTTTACGAGTAATACACATACACAAATGTATCTTCCCATTCAATATATAGTATAATATGTATATGTATATAACGTTGGTCCTTCTCATTGTTCCGTATATCTGTTGTACTACTGTTGCTATCATACATTCAGACAGAGTGTATCTCTCTATTCGTACAAGTACCTGTCTGTATATAGCATATATATATATATATATATATATATATGTATATCTATACCGTAGAATTATATTAAGCTATCTTCACAGACGATATATGTATGTAGATCAAGTGTATGTGTGTTGGTTAGTTAGTTGGCGACGTTGACGAGTACTCCAGATGAGAGTCCACAATTATCAAGGAGAAAAATATAACTCGGAGTCTGCTGTTTTGGGCAGAAAAGCAGGCAGGAAAGAATCATTGGTTAAAATTTGAGAGAGTATACGCGATCGATTAGGGTTTTGTGCCGACTGGAAAGAACTCTTCTTCTTCTTCTTCTTCTTCTTCTTAATGATTTACGCCGAGTGGGCCGAAAAGGAAAAATGAAACGTTCGTTTAATGTGAAAACGTGCTTTGGAACTCTCAAGCATCGGATGAAAAATTTCGACTTGTCGGCGCAGTGAAATAACTGCAGTTATCGCGCCACTGTTTTGTCACATAAAACATTTTACGGGTAAGCGTTTTTTCCTCTCTCTCTCTCTCTTATGAAAGTGGATATGATGTATCACCGTGTGAAATAAAGATAGACGATTGAAATTTTGTCGTCTGAAAAATTTTCCTACTGCCTTGTAGGAACAAGGAATTCTCGTTTATTGACGACTACCATGGTATTATTTGGATGTGGGAATCGTTACCATCCATCCAACAAGCATAGGAACACACGTTTATTGCCGAACAAAACGACCGAAGTGTTATTTCGTATTCGATCGATAAATGGAAAGTGTTTCGATTCGTTTAAGTAATACTCTTGTGTGTTTCGTATAACGTTATCTACGAGTGAATATTTTAGATATCAAATGAAGATAAATCTCTGTATGCTTTTCCTTTTTTGAAGTGAAAACTTCTTTAGAATCAGGATGATTTGAAAATCGTGAAAGGGAAAAACGTAAAACGAAAGAACGTGAAACCGATGAAACAAAAATAATTAATTAATCAATTAAAATTCAGTGTCACAATATGTTTGTCAACTAATAATTCCGAAACTACTCAATTTATCTTAATGAAATTAATGTTATTTCACACGTGATTTTTTCCAACTTAGCACATAGCACAATTTTTTTCTTTTTTTCAATTATTTTTTATTACTAATTTAAAGATTTTTATTGATGGCGCTGTATTATAATTCAATTATTTCGAAGCTTGATTTTCTTTAAAGGTTTCACTTCTACTGTGTTTAATCTACACACATCTGTTTTTCATCTTATCATCCATCTTGTGATAATTCTTTTTATTACTTTTTGTTTTCTTCTGAATATTACTTCAATCAAAAAATTCACACAGATGCAATTTGTTTCATTCATTTCTTCCTACGAAATCGCAAATTGAAGTAATTTTAATACGCGTTTTCTCATCCATTGATAAGATTTCTGTTTTCTATTTGAAAGATCGTTGAAGTGGAAGACGTTTAAAGATCTTACGACGTTCCTTGTCAAATATCAAGACGAACGTTTGGTAAATTTAATCCCTTGCTAAGAAAGCCGATGCTTGAACGTGTTCACGCGTTTCCTTGTCTCGTTAAATTCATTAACGATCGAGCATCGTCTTTGCCGTCGTTGTTGCGCGTGTTTCGTTCCTGAATTTCATTTTCTCTCTAGGAAGTAAGGAAGGAAGGAAGGAAGAAAGAAAGGAAGGAAGGAAGGAAGGAAGGAAGGAAGCAAACCGTGGATTTTCCTCGTCGTTACTTATAAATTCTTCTCCTCTTACCCTATCCACTCGTTGTTTCTAACTATCTTCTCTTCTCAAGCGACACATTTGACACTTCACGTTGTCACTTAAACGAACTAAACGCTCATCTTCAAAGTTAACATTTTATTTTAGAAAAATAACTGCAAATAATAATAATAAAAATATTACACAATTGTTGGATGCATTTTTCATCTCCAATGACGAATTTAAAAAAAATATTATTGAAGTGAAAACTTCTTTAAAATCAGATTGATTTGAAAATCATGAAACGGAAGAACGTGAAACCGATGAATGAAAAATAATTAATTAATTAATCAAATTCGATATACAATTTAATTCTAAATATTAATTAATTAATTAATCAAATGTTATATATAAAAATTCAGTGTCACAATACGTTTGTTCACTAATAATTTCGAAACTATTCAACTTATCTTAATAAAATTTATTTTATTTTACGCGTGATTTTTTTCCAACTTAGCACATAAGCACAATTTTTATCGCGATTTTTTGAAGTGAAAACTTCTTTAGAATAGGTGTGATTTGAAAAAATGTAACGGATCGGTAGGCGGTTATGTAACGGAGCGGTGGGTGGCGATGAAACGGTTGCGATACTAAATAAGAAGAGAATACAATTATTCTACATGTGTGTGATTTGCACACATCTGTTTTATTTTTTTATTTGATACGATTATAAATGAATATATATATATATATATATATATATATATATATATATATATATATATATATATATATGCGTTTATTACTCGATGAGTGAATCTATTAAATGAAAAGTACGTTGAGAAACAAACGTTTGCGGTGAATTTAAATGGAAAGTTTTCATGGAAAACCTCAATAACCGATGAATCGTAAGTTCTTTGCTAACTAGAATCGATATTAATAGTATATTTGAGAAACTAACGAGAACCCAAAGCTTCTATAAAGCACTCACGGTACTTAATTATCGTTGTAGGAAATTTACGGTGATTAGTTAGAGGAGAGAGAGAGGGACTAAGAGAAGGGTTAAGTTTTGGTGGGAGTACGAGAGAAGAAGTGAAGGTGATGATTAGTACGGAAGAACGTTTGCACACGTTGTTCATCGATCATTTCTTCTGTGCATATTGTAAGAGCATATTACATTTAGAATTGTCTTATGCAGAAAAGGATATTATCATCTAGTCGTTAACAGTTTCCCGTTACGAGAGTTTCCATTTTTATTTCTTTCTTACTCCATTTATTTTTATGTTCAATAATCGGACGTATTCCGATACCCATTAAAAAAAGAAAAAGAAAAAAAAAACATGGAATCACAAGATAAGATACAGGGTATCTCATTTTCGAAACGATCTCAGTAAATATCTTCGATCCTATTGGGTTTTTTTACGAATAAAACGTTTCAAATTAAAATGATTAGCTTAATTATAAAGAAATGTAATATTTATCGCAATTATTATTATTTTTTTTTTATTATAGACAGTTGTTATCGAGAATACGAACGATATTGTTATAAATGAAAATTACCCCCCTTTTTTTTGTTTTATTCTTTTTTATTTAGTTTAATACAAAAACAAAAAAAAATAAATTAGAAAGAATATTAATGCGAATTCGACGATTATCCTTTTTTCATCGATATTTCATCGGGTTAACCTCGAATGTGTGTGTTTAACGAATTGTTTAATTGCTACAATATTCTTTATGACAGTTAAAGGATATTATGACATGAAAAATGTTCGAATAAAAATAATCAAAAAAAAAAATAAATACAAACAAGCAAAATGATTGATGAATTCATTGGTTATCAGATATTTATAGGAAACTTGATGTTATTGTTACGATAACGTGTGATTCGTTCCATAACATTTTTACAACTTTTTATTGAACTTTAAATATCGATTTGTTTCTCTTTCTATTGTACAAAAATTCATCATATACCATTTTATTCCAATGTAAAAACTTGTGTTTATCAAATCAATAGGATTGAAGTTATTACATATTACACAATAAGAATGAGTGAGATTTCTTTTCATAGCATTGGCACGAAAAACACAAACGAAGAGTATCGAGTAGAAGAGAGATAGAGAAAAACAAGGAAGAAAGCTGTGAATGGTGAATAATACTTTCAGACAAGTTCTCGCTAATTTTAATAACAGAGCTTTTCAAGGAATCATTAACGAATTCGCTGAGTGCGTCTTGTTAGAAGAGCAAATGCCAAGTAGGAAAAAGAGAAAGAGGAGAAAACGAATAGGAAGTTGAAGAAGGATGGAGTGAGAGGAGAAAGAGGAGAAAGAGAAGGAGGAGGAGAAGGAGGGTGGTGGTGTTGGTGATGATGGTAGGATTGGAGAGGTGTAAATGGGGGTGGGTGGGTGGTGGTTGCCTGGGCCAACAGCTTCATCGTCCAGACAACGTAGATGTGACGACGATGGGTACGGGCTGCCAGAGGCTTGGTTGTTCGTTCCATTGTGCGAACTCACAATCAGTTTAGGTTTTGTGCTCTCGCATTCTTATATTCTAGGGGACCTCCGTTGTGTATAGCTTCAGATTTGCCGATACGGTACAATGGCGTCGTTAGCACGACATCGACATCGACAGCAACTATATATATATATGTACGTATATAGGGGTGTATATATAGGTATACAAAGTATGTATATATATTCTGCGAGAGAAAGAGAAATAATGAAATTTTGAATGGTGGTGGAACAATTATAACGAGCTCGTAAAAAAAAAAGTCTTGTCTGTAAATTATCGAGTTATACTTTTATGCCAGTGAAATAATCGCGAATATCGTTGTTATTATCGCGTCACGGTTTATAAAAATACTCATTAAAAGAAACGAATTAATTGTTGTCTTCATTTTATTTCTCTTGTTATTTTTTTCTTTTTTGTTTGTGTATAAGTATAATTATGTGGCAAATAGGGATAGAAGAAAATATTTAATTGTTAATATCGATCGATAAATGGTATTTAGGTGAAGAAGCCAATAATATATCTCTCGTAGAGAGGCGCGGAATGTGACACTCGCCGAAAAGTGGCACTAATGGTTCACTGTCGTAAAATCGTTCGAGGTTGGTACTCGGTTCGTTAGTTGTAGCTCGTTTCGGTTGAAAATCTGCTCGTTTATTGCGTCCTCTTAGAATCAACGAACCTGAACGTGCCCACCACCAACGTCCACACCAAGTAATAGTAGTAGTAGTAGTAGTAGTAGTAGTAGTATTAGTAGTTGTAGGGTTACTTCCTTTTCTTTCTATTAGCCATCGAAAGTTTTCTTGGACGATCCTCGATAGAGTAGTACGTACGTACACCAGTGCTTTGAGATAAAGAAAGACAGAGAGAGAGAGAGTATGTGTGTGTGTGTGTATATATATGTGGGAGACAGAATTATTTTCTGTTTTTTTTTTTTTTATTTTCTGACACTTTAACGACTTAATTCCCCGACGTTTGTCTTTTTAAACTTCTTTAACACTTCGTCACGTATTACCGGAAAGCTCAGGAAATTTGATGTTGGAATTTGTTGTTGTCTCGTCCCATCTTACGTTGAAAGACAATAATTAATTGAATACCATCCCCAAGTTGCAATTAATTCGAGTAAATGACCCAACAAGTCTCCCCCTTTTCCTTCTGATAGTAATTTGTTGGAAAATATCAAACTCATTGAATTCTCGCATTGGTAGCTTAACCCCATTCCCTCTTTTCTTGTTGGGGATTCCACATTTTTGCGTTTCAGCATAGAATCGAGAAATTATTCTGGAATTTCTTAAACGTTCTTCCTTCTTCTTCTTCTTCTTCTTCTTCTTCTTCTTCCGTTTACTTTTTTTATTCAACTCTTTCTGTACCTCTCTTTCTTTCTTTCATACTTTTGATTATTATTGAAAGGAGGGAGCTTTATGGTCGTTGAAACAATAGTATTTGATTCTAGCTTGATGAGACCATCGTTATCGATATTTTCTTTCTTTTTCAAAAAAAAAAAAGGGATAGAAAAATAATCTATCTTCCTTCTTTTTTTTTTCATTCTTTTCATTCTTTCTATTCTTGTTGCCAACAGTCAAAGTATAAACTTTATCAGGCATAATAAAAAATAATAAAGAAAAAAGAAAAAAAGAGAGAAAGGAATGGTTTGTTGATTAAACCACGAAAAGTTATTTCTTCTTTTTTTTTTTTTTATTTACAGTTACAGTATTTCTATGCGATAGGAGAAATATTATATTTTATAGCTTTATGCATACGTGTAGTAGTATATCTTGGGATTTACACGAGTAAGGGGAGTGTATTTATGAAAAATAAAATAAAATAAAATGAAAGTTAGTATTCAAATAAAAAAAAAAAACAAAAAAAAGAACAGGAAGAAAGAAGAGAGAGAGAGAGAGAGAGAGAGAGAGAGAGAGAGAGAGAGAGAGAGAGAGAGAGAAAGAGAGGAAATAGATATAGATAAAAATGGAATAGTATAAAAATATGGTAAACAAAGTCAACGTCTAGAAAGTGGCAGAGTTAAAAAATGTGGTATGAGGTATATGTACGATTCTTTTAAATTTGGAAGCTTTCTAACGTCAACAGAATCAAACGATATTTGCGTTTCAACTTGAAAAATCTTGATTTGGATCCATCGAGTGTGTTCCGTTGAAATTTTCACCTAGACGACGACTACGACGACGACAACGACGACGACGACGACGACGACTACGATGACGACGACGATGGGCCTCGTTCTCATATGTGAATTCTTGCAAATACAACGATGTTCTAAAAAGTTTCTTTTCTTTTCTTTTCTTCTTTTTTAAATTCGATGTTCGATTTTTCAAACATGTTCTCTCTCTCTCTCTCTCTCTCTCTCTCTCTCTCGTTCTCGAATAATAAAATTCAAATTTATCGAACGAATATTCCGAGACATTTTTTTGTCGTCGTTGTTGTTGAAAATATTTCAAAAAAAAATCTCTTTGAATTTTCATAGATTTGCGTGTTAGTTAAACTGATCTAGCTCGTAAAAATAAAAATCAAGAAGAAACAAAAAAAAGTATTGAAAAGTTTCTCCAACGTATACCGAGGGGGGTGGGTGGAGGGTGGAAGAGTTTAAATCCCACTTTTTGTCACTTCTTTTTTATTTCTCTCTTTCTCTTTCTCTTTCTTTCTTTCTTTCTTTCTTTCTTTACCGTACTCTTTTGTCGCGGATTTAATAGGACATTGAAATATTATAACGATGGTTTGCCTCGGGTGGGCACATTAAAAACGGGACAAATTTGCGATAAGAAAAGTCCTCCGCGTTTACCTCTCGAACTTTCAATCGTCATCGACTTTGTTGCCCCCCCGGGAACAAACTTGATCGTTTTTCACCTTAGATTCTGATAGAATGAAGAAAGATCTCCTCAGGGATACTAACGAACAGGATTTTAAGTACGAAACAATAAAAGTCTTTTATACTTTTTATCGATGAACAATTTTATTCCAAATCTTCTTCCTATGAATTTTCTACAAACATTTGGAAATTTTTGTATTTTATTTTTATTTTTTCTTTCTTTCTTATCTTTTGCATTTAATGAAAAAAAAAAAAATATATATATATATATATATATATATATAATTTTTAGTTTGATTATCATCAGAATGAATAACAAGCACCGTATGCAAAAATTTTCTAACTAACGATAACCATCGTGGTCATGATTTCAAACCCCGATACCATCAAGGATAGTTAACTAGGACTCTCCTGAACGAAATTCTTCAGCTGGATAGATTAATGGTTAAATCGTTTCTCTTCTCATACTGAACTCGATTTGAAATTTCTCTCTCTCTCTCTCTCTCTCTCTCTGTCTGTCTCTCTTTTGTACTGGTTCGGTGAACTTGCTACGTGAGTGAACATTTATTTGCTTAAGTATCTTTAGACTTTGATGGTGTTGGGTAAAATTGTGGAAAAAGAAAGAAAGAAAGAAAAAAAGAAAAAAGGATGAAAAGGATTTTTTCCTTTGCGAAAGTCAGTGAATATCCACCAAGTATCCAGCTGTAGATTTATACTATATATATATATATATATATATAGAGGGTGTTCGAAAAAAATTACTTCAATATTTAAAGTGACAACCGTGGAAGGAAAAATCTTCTCTTAACTTTTAATCGAAAATTTAATATCATACATTAGAAATATTCTTATTGATTTTTTTTTAAATACTCTGTACATAATTCGTGTTTAATAATTATTCAAATATAAGTAGAGTGCATTGGAATATTTTAAAATAATTTTTAATTAATCGATAAAAATATGTAATTTAGTGTTTAAAAGCACTGGGTATATGTATGATGGAAAACCGTCCTCTTCGAAATTCACATTCAGACTTGCAGCAGTCATCATTGCGTAAAAGCTTTAATATAATTACATTAGAATGCAAAAATTATTCAAATTAGAATGTTTTAATCTTAAATTCTTTTAATTAGGAATATTATAATCGTTCCACACATGTGTAACATACCGAAAGTCATATATAAACAACATTCAATATAAGAACTTTTATTGAGTTATTGTGCCAGTCTCAAGGTGGATTCCGAAGAGGACGGTACTCCGATCATATACTCGGTGTTTTTAGGTAACAATAAACATTCCTTTCGATTAATTAATAATTATTTTAATATTCTAGTACATTTCTTTTACAATACAGGACAATTTAACCCTCGAAATCACCACTGTGTACAAGCGATAAAATAATTACATTAGAATACAAAAAATATTATATATTTAATAATTATATTAATTATATATATATATAATATAATATTATTATATAATAATTATAATAAAATATAATATTATATAATAATATAATAATATATAGAACATTATAATATTTAATTCTTTTAATTAGAAATATTATTACCGTTTTTGCATACATTCATAACATGACTGAATTTTAATGAAATTTACTCTCTACTACTTTAATAAAAACATTGAAAATGCGTTTTAAGAACACTAAAGTTAACATTGCATGCAATAATAGTAATTAATTCAATTATGATTCTAGCAAACGATTAACCTTTTTTACTTGCGTTTATTAAAACTGTTTGTTTCAGTACAGTGTTATCGAATGTATCATATAAATATTGAATTGATTTTTTTTTGAACACCCTCTATATGTATATATATATATATGTACATCGTACTTGGACTCTTGGGATCATTAATATGGGGTAACTTTGGTCAGGTGTCCTTCTCTCTTACTTTTCTAGCTCTTATTTTGCGGAGTAGACGTGGTCATCTCCACTCTCGCGACCATTCTGGAACTCGTCGACAAGCTTTGCGGTTTCTCTGCACCACAGTATAGAATTCTAACCTTTATCTACTTCCCTTGAGAAAGACAGTGATAAACGAATGAAAATTCTCTCTCTCTCTTTTTCTCTGTTTTTTTCTTTTTTTTTTTTTCGCAGTGACTACTACGGTCGACATCTTTTCACGCATTTGCCAAGACGAATAACTCCTCGGTGTGGTGGCATCGTATAATCTCTGCAAAACACGCAAAATCATTGGTAACAGGTATCATATCTGTTAGTAAAATATTAACTTTTTATAATAACATTTGAATTTGTGAAATATGTGTTAAAAATTGTTCAAAAGAAAATCATTTGTGGAATATTAGGATATTCGTCTATGTCAGGGATCGACAATCTGCGGCTCGCGAGCCACATGCGACTCTTTGGATGTGAAACTGCGGTTCTTTAGTTAAAAGAGTTTAGTAAAAAAACATAAAAAGCTTTATTTATTAGTACTATTTATTATTTGGCAAGAAAAAAATTATGTGACTCTTTAAAAACTTTGAAATTGACATTTTGTAAATTGTAACTTTTGGCTGTTGTGATTCAAAAGGTTGCCGACCCCTGGTCTATGTAATTAAACGATTCAATTTAGATTTTTTTTTTTTTTTTTTTTTTGTCAAGCTCAGTCTATTAGGAGAAAACAAAGTACCATAATCGTGGTTTAAAAGTTAGTCGTTTAAACCGTTGGTAGAAACCGACTCACCTTTTACGAACTTTTCGAGAACAACGTCAATACGGAAAAGGATTCGCTGAAAGAAGAATAAGAATAAGAAGAAGAAAGTTCGTAACTTTTCACTTTATACCAAAGAGACACGGACGATCTCGTTAAACGACTAAGAACAAAGAAATCAAGTGAGTGAACGGGATGGAAGGAAGTGGAAGGAAGAAAGGAAGGAAAGAGATGCCATGTAGAAGAAAAAGGACAAAGAAAAATGGATAATTCTTGGTGGCACGCAACCATTGAAAATCGAGCTTTTCTCAACTTTCCTTTCGTGTATTCCATTGTCGAGAGACACACGAGAGAAAGAGAGAGAGAGAGAGAAAGAGATGTTGTTGTACTTTCAAACGACTTCGTTTGCCATGTTAAAAAGACACTTCACAATTTTTTCTAATTTTTTTTCTTTTTTTGTTTTTTTTTTTTTCAAACAACATTAAAGTACAAAGTAACATGATATTCAACTATTTAACAATACTAATCCATGTAAGTTTTAGTTAGAATATTCTCAACTGATTATTCTTACCGTGTTTTGTACTCTTTAATAGATATTACAATAACTTTTACAAACTTTATCTTTTCTAGTTTAATTCTTTAATACAAATGTAAACAGATATAGCATACTTAAAAAAAAAAAAAAAACATTGACAAATTCTTCGAGAGATAATACCGTAGTCTGTAATTACATGTATAACGGTTATAAACATTTTCTTTTTTAATTTGCTTTTAATATTCATCGAGCTCGGCTAATGTTTACTTTTTGTTTTTAGTTGAATAATCTACTTCTACATTTAGTATGTTTCCTTCTATCAAACGGTGTAGGATAGAACATCAGCTGTTGAATATTATATACTATGTGGCTCATAATCAGTCCGATACACACACGTCTTTAAATCAACGAATTACCTTATACCACTATGAAAGACAATTTTCCTATAATGAATAAATATTTGATTAAATTATATATTGACCATTCTGGTCCCAACACCTTTGGCCATCTTTCTGATAGTAGCATGATATGAAATGAAATATTTTCAGTGCTCACCCTGTTCCATTTTAAAGAAGGTGAGTTTACGAGTAATACTTTTCAAATCGTTTCTTCATATCAATCTGAAAAGTTCTTCGTAATCACTCGTAAGCCTTCCTTAGCATATACACATAGAGACACACACATACACACATACACATTTTATAGTTTTGTTCCCTTTGAGAAGTAGTGCACCGATGCTCTTTTCTCATCCCTCCCTGTACTTGCTCGTTGGTTCATCATTCAACGAGGTACAAAGAAGTCGAGCAGATGCAGAGGAAAAGAGAGTAAGAGAGTGAGAGTGAGAGAGAGAGAGAGAGAGAGAGAGAGAGAGGAGAGAGAGGAACCGTTTTCCAGGAGAAACGGTAGCTTTCAAGTGGCAGTTAGGTAAATGGGATCGCGCATTGAGAGTGGTTGCTTTGTGAATAGAAACGGACTTTTGAAAGGTAGCGATATCTAGGGCCAACATATACGACGAGTGTAGTTGTTGTTGTTGTTGGGGGGGTGGCATCGATAGATGCAACGACAACTACAATGAAAAAGAGTATAAGGACCACCATATACCTAAGGGTGGACACTGCACTTCTAACTGTACCTTAACAAAGTTCTGTCCTTATTTTAGTATCTGTCCATCTACCTGTTCATTTCATTTTCGACACTATGATGAATGATATGATTGTCAATGTGTTAGCAATTTTTATTTTTTTATTTTTTTTTTATCTTTGGTATCTTTACTTTACTATAAAACAACCGAATCATCTTGATCTTGTTCGAAATAACCTAGTACACGAATGAGTATTCAAATATTGATTCCTTCATGAATTCTTAAAGAACTTACTAGACGATGATGGATCGATAGTTTCTTCTTCTTCTTCTTCTTCTTCTTTCTTTCTTTCTTTCTTTTTTTGATCAATGAAAAAAATTGTTTTTCCTCTTTCTTTGTATATTACATTTTATCGAAATTAATAATTTAACTGATAAACAAGTGTCTGATTGCAAACGTGAGATATTAATTTTTGACGAAAGTCTTGGTAAAGAGAAAGGAAGAAAAAATGAAGATTAAAATGAAAATGAAAATGAAGATGACGATGAAGATGAAAATGAAGATGAAGATGAAGATGAAGAAGAAGAAGGAGAGGTAACGATTAATTAGTTTCATCGAGAATTTCAACGAATTTCTCGGAATAAAAGTTTCGACGTTCTCGTCTTTAGATTCAAAAGAGAAAGAGAAAGAGAGAAAAAGAGAGAGAGAGAGAGAGAGAGAGAAGGAGAGAGTGGATTGGTTTAAAATTATCAAAATATCCGGCGTTGCGAGTAATCGTGAGATTGCAAAAAGAGAGGACGACGGAACTAAAGTTGATGTCAGGAAAATGGCATGCGAGGATGAGAGAATTAGTCGTAATTAGCATCCAACTGGAACAGGGGCGTATCAATTAAGAACTGTGTGCATCTTTCGACTTATTCACTTGCACTCATTTACCCCTATCCCTCTATCCCCACCCCGTTCTATTTCTCATCTCACAGTGTCGGTCGATCTCACCCTTGCTGCTATTCCTTGAGAAAAGCATCAGACGCTTTTGTGAAAGTAGAAGGAAAGCGAGTTTTCTTGCTTTTGTCCATTAAAACGTAGCTGAACATCGTCTTCTCTAAAGAAGAGAGAAAGAGAGGAGAGATAGAGAGAGGAGAGAAGGAGAGAGAGAGAGGTTTCAAGACTAAAACGTATTGAATATAAGAGGAAAAGAAGAACAGACTCGTCGTCCCTCGAAACCGGCTTAAAGAAAAAGCTCACTCTCTTTTTTTTTTTTATTTTCCTTGTTCTTTTTCTTACTTTCTATCTTTCTACCCCTATTTTGTTTTCTTCTTCTTCTTCTTCGTTCTTTTCTACAAGAGAGGTAAAGACAAATGATGCGTGCGTGATTTGTTTCGTGGTTGGTTGGTTGGTGCATGTGAAAGATAGTCCCGTGCTATTTCGTTAACGTCGATGTATTAAATTGAAAGAACGAATGTCGGTTGAGTAAAGCAAACATTTGCGATTATAAAAATTTCTCTCATAGATAGAAACGAGAGAGAGAGTGTGTGTGTGTGTGTGTGAGAGAGAGAGAGAGAAATAAATAAATAAAATGTTTTTATATTTTTCCTCGGTTTACAATATTTTTCTCATTGTATAAATTTTTACCGAGAGAATTTGTATGGTCGACAATTTTTCCCTGTGGATGTTATTACATGGAATAACGTAAGAAAACAAAAAAAAAAAAGAAGAAAAATAAGAAAGTAATGTGTGTTCTTTTTTCTTTCATTTCTTATCGGTTAGAGATTCGTTGGTACGTACAACGAAAAAAAGTAAAACCATGTGAACATATGCGACATTGAGAAATATTACGCGTAAAGGGGGCGTAAAGGGGTTAACTCGCGTAAAACAGGGGAAAGAGAGAGAGACACACAGTTTCCTATCTGACAATGTTGGGCTATCGATTTCTACGCTTTACTATTGTACTATCTCGTCGTAAAATATATATATCGATACTTTACTCACGAATATGTGGAACTACTATCAGGATAGATATGTATAACCGGGACGGGACGGGACGGGACGAATATGTCAGTCGTAGTCGTTTTCGTTCGAAAAGAGGAAGAAAGAAAGTTGCTGCATACTTTGGGAAAGAAGATAGAAAGAAAGAAAGAAAGAAAGAAAGAAAGAAAGAAAAAGACAAAATAAATAAATCAAATAAAAAGGGAGAGTAGGAAAAGAGATGACATCGTTTTCGAGTCCACCTTCGAACGTGTGATGGTAAGAACGTCTTTTTTATATATTTTTTTATTTTTTTTTATTTTTTTATTTTTTTCTCTTTTTAACCTACAAATAGAAAAACCGTTACCCGTTTTTTTTTTTTTCCATACTCTCTCGTGTCGTCGACACAAATTTTATTGCAAACTTTTCAACTTTTGCATTCGCGCGCTAGCTACTACGACTTTAAAACCTCCCCCCTCCTACTTTTTTACTGTTTGTTTTTCCGTTCCAAAAGAAAACGAAATTTTTCATATGATGTATATATTTTTTCTCTCTCTCTCTTTCTCTCTCTTTATTTCTTTCTTTTATACTTTGCAATTTACATATATATATGTATATTTGTTTAAGTAAACGTTACGCTGCATCGAACTGAGTCAAGAAGAAGAAGAAGAAGAAAAAAATGAAAATGCATCAAAAATCGATTTTACATTTACATTCGTTCATCAAATAACTTGAATTTTGTGTGTGTGTAGAATTTAAAAAAAAAAAAAAAACAAAAAAATATAAAATGACATATCGTAAGTACTTTAAAAAGTCCCATATTATTATCATCTAGCCTAGGGGTGGGGGTTATGTTAATTCTTCTCTAACGTGTCAGGGACAGTCAAGCGAGATCGATCGAATGAGTAAATCGAAACGCGAGGACGTTGACAGGTCGTAATCGCCATTCAGGTTTTAGCAGAGCTTTTCGTGACGTGCCATTTCGAATAAAATCTCACCTAGCCCGGTTATTTATTATATACCGTGCACTCTCAGTCCGCTTGCGGTACCACTTTGGTGGTGGTTGTACCCTCTCTCGAACTCATCGTTCCGCGCTGAAAACGTCAACGTTAAATATGCACGTGTTTGCAGAAAAAGAGAGACACACACACAGAGAGAAAGAGAAATAGAGAGAGAGAGGATAGTAAAAGAGTATACGTATACGATACATTTTCGTGGGTATCGCATTTAGAAAATCAAAGTGAGAATTTGGACTGTCTAATCAACATGCGTGTCTACTTGAACATTAACATTCGTTCTATCCATTCGTTTACGTTCTATTCGAAAGGTGTTTCATCTCGAAAACAGAAATGCACTTTAACGAGACTTTACTAAATTAATTAATGATAAATTAAAAGAAATGATGTGTGTATGTACTATAAATGAAAAGTATATATATATATATATATATATATATATATATATATATATATATATAATATTCATTAAACGCGTTAGTTTGTCTGAAATATTGTACATTTAAGTGTATTTGTGATTTAACATTAAAATCCATTTAAATGAATTGTAAAACAAAATCAACGTTAAAAAAAAAAAACACTTATTAACGATAATGTTTTACATATGTTTTATATTTTTCATTTTCATTAAAGTGCATTCATTATCGATAATAAATATGTAAAAGTTGATATTATGTAAATGCAGCATATCTTTGATGCAGAATAGACTTTAAAGCAATTTCAGGAAGGGTATAATTTGTTTGAGAATTGTCGGCATTGTCTCTTCTCATTCTGGTGATAGTAACCACCAACAGTAGTAGTAGTAGTAGCAGTAGTAGCAGTACCAGTACCACTACCACTACTAACCAACCAACCACCATAACCAACAACAGCACATACCGTAGTAGAATGCAAGGGCCTCTTGGAATAACTTCACCACAGATTTATCCCAGATTCTCAGAGATTCACTCTAATCGTCTATCGCTATGGACCTTTCGATGGTTACACCACCGACTAGCCACCCAGTCAGACTGGTTTACGAGCGTTCCTACCAGATTTAGTCTATTCGACCTAACCTGAAAAAGGGTCTCGAGTGGAGGAAACGTTAGAGAAGATAAAAATAGAGAAAGAGCTTTCTTATTGTGCATGTGCATGTGTGTGTCTGTGTGTGTGTGTGTGTTAGTGTCCTTAATTTATTACGAACCGCGTGTCGTTTCGCATAAGGTTGTGAATTGCTTTCCCTCTTGCGACGATTCTTCGTTTAACGATCGTAGGCTCGCAAGAGGGAAGAAAAGTCATGGTGAAAGAGCTGAGAGAAAGAGAGAGAGGGAGAAAGAGAGAGGAAGGAAGGAAGAAGAAGAAGAGAACTACTTCGGAAAATGGGAAAACGTCGTTAACGTGTTTTCTTACCTTCTCGTTGTTTCTTCTCGAGACTCTGCCAGGATGAAGAAAATTGAATGCCCCGTGAGCTTGCAAGAAAATGGCGAAGCTCGGCCTTTTAACACTTTCTCTTTTATTTTCTTGTACTTTTTCTTCTTCTTCTTTCTCCTCTCTTTTACAATATATCTTCCGTCACAGAGGTTGGATAATGTTACTTTTTTTTGTTTCATAGTATTGCCAAGTTGTTACTGGCGATATCGTTCGATTCTTTTCCATTCGACGACACACAACCAAAACGTTTGTTGTCTTTTAAGTAACTTTCCTCTCTCTCTCTCTGTTACTTTATATCATTGTGTGTGTTAGTATTTCTCTTTTCTATCTGCTCTTGCGTATGTGTGTGTACAAGCTCTCGTGTATATATATATGTATTGCTTTTTTACAGTTTCGTTTTACTCTTTTAGTTTTAAGTTTTCTTTTCGATTCGAAAAATTGTACTTTATTTTTCTTCGTAACAGTCGTCTTCGTGAAATTTTTGCTTTCAGGCATCGAGATCGTACAAACAAAGTATACTGTGATGAAAAGCACAGTCCAATTTGTGCTTTACGTACAGTCAAACAAAGTGAATCGTTTGTATAACCGGAATTGATCGTTCTATTCTATTCGTAGTAGAAGAGACATATGTCTCTGTGTATATGTGTGTGTGGTACATACATATACAATAGATATATGTATATACTACGTACACACGCGTGTTCTCGGGGATTTTTTTCATACTTACTCGTTTCATTTTGTTGTATTGGTGGGTGGAAAAGTTGGACAGAAGTGAAGAGAAGAGAAAAAGGGAGAACACAGCATAGATAGAAAAAGAAATGTCGTGTTGTATATCGATATCAAAAGTTATTCATTATTTGCAATACGATGATACAAATAAAATCCATTGAAATTTGTAAATTTGACAATTTCAATAGGATCGATAGACAATGTGAAATAATTGATATCAATTAGGTATGCAATATGCGATATAACTATAACACAATATATATATATTATTACAATCATAATAATTGGATGCACGTGTATTGATTTATTGGAATTGTTTTTTTACGCGAGCAGGATACGATTGAAAACATTGAAAACAATTATCTAGGATCATACAGTTATTTTTTTTTTTAACTTTCAAATAATACGAGTTCTTTCATCGATCTTAATCAAATTCTCTCACATTCTCACTTGTTGTTTTTTTTTTTCTTTTTTAAATATAAAATGTATTTTGTGTTTTATTGCATAAGTCGATGTTTAATTTCATTTTAATCTGAGAGAGAAATCGTTGAATTATTTTATATAAATGCGGCTTTAGAATATTTGAAATTAATTTGTAAATACGATGATGAGTAAAACAGAAAAGTTTCTCTCTCTTTTTCTCTCTTTCTCTCTTTAGGGAAATAAATACTGATTTCTCTTGACAAAACATGTGTTATCGTAAGAGAACCGTTAAATAATAGTTCACGATGTATTCCCACGGCGGTTGTATCTTTTAATCCGCTTAAAAATTGACAGCTTTGGTGCTGTTAAAAAGAATGAGGATACTACTACTACTACTACTACTACTGCTACTACTACTGCTACTACTATTGCTGCTGGTACGAGTTTGCATCGAATTATACCCTTTAAAATTATACCACAAAGTTGAAGAGGATCGTTCATTTAGATTGAAAATTCACTCATAAATGAGATTACTCGAGGGTATAACAGCGTAAATTCCAGACTCTTTTTCGCTACTTTTGTTCACTTTCTCACTCTCTCTCTCTTTATTTTTAATCTTTTCTTTTCTTTTTACCTTATCCTGTTTTAGTCGATAGGTCAAATTTAAATTTAAAAATAAATTTCGCAGCCGATCGAAAAACCGAAAGAGAGAAGTAGTAGTAGTAGTCTAGTCCATTATAGGAAAGGTTGTTAAAAAGGTTGCTACTGAGGGTGTGGTGCAAAGGGGATGGTTTTACATTTTAACATGGCTCTTTAAACACAACACGGATATTTCATAATCAGATTGAATATTCTACTATCTCGCTTAGAAGTTTAGTCAACCAATGGTTATATAGATAGATATATATAAAGGGAGAAACGTTCAAAATCAATTACGGATGTTGGCTTACTTTAACCGAAACGCTCGTTACTCGAACGGCTGATTCTCTGTACGAGCTGAATGTCTGTTTTGGTGTCGCGTTTAATGCATGTAAATTGTAATCAGCCAATGCGAGGCTATCGTTCAGACCACTGATACGTCGATAATGACTATGGAATGGTCGATACTTGTTCGGTACTTCCTAGCTGAGTGCTGTAATTCTGCATGAAAGGACGTGAAAGAACTTTATAAGGTACTACGTGGTGTATATAACACGGTTGTTTTCTAAAATTTCATCGTACCTTTTAATCATCGAGATCGTTGATAAAACCTTTTATTAAAATTTAACGTTTAAAAATTCTTTTTTTTTTTATAACGATATTAGTATAAAATACAATTGTTTTAGAAGCATAGGAGAATTAGTCAAACGTTCGTTTAATAGACAGACAGATAGAGAGAAGAGGGAGGGAGGGAGGTAGGGAGGTAGGGAGGTAGGGGGGTTTTTCGTTAACCCACCTGATGTGTTTGTTGCAATCGTTTACGCAACTTAAAAAACATTTTGATCGAGTCTAAACGCTCTTTGCTTTGATCCCTACGTAGATTGACAACCAACCCGGGGTTTACTATGCGAATCCCCAATCCCACGCGTTTGTTTATCCCCCTATTTCGAAAATAACGTTATTTCGAATGGCAGTTGAGAGTTTATCGTGTATCTGTGTAAAAATAATGGAATAACAAGAACGGAAATTGTGCAACGATTCGTACGTTACCGATGATAAACCGTACACGATTTTATACATCGGTGATTGTACATTTTGCTTTTTTATTATAGTTTTTTCACTTCGATTTTTAAATTGTTTTTCCTTTTTTTCTTTCTTTCTTTCAACGAACGATTTTGATCGATTTGATATAACCAATTAATTTTTGTTTGTTTGTTCAAAGTATAATTAATAATGTAACGAATATTACTTATCTCTATCGTTTTATCATCGAAATGTAGAAAATTCTTCAGTGGTTTTCACTACGAAGCTTAGATTTATTACAAAATTCTTACGTTCACGAGAGAAACATTCCTCGAACAGCCTCGAGCGTTTCACGTGAATTACGATTCGTCGTTGCGACCAAGACCGATATTAAGAATCTTTTTAAAAAGCACGTACGTATATATATATATATATATATATATATATTCTATTCGTATTCTATTTTGTTGACGATACGTGAGTTCGATCAGGAACATAATAATACGTGTTTATTCAGTCCTGTTGATATTACAGTTTATTTATTAACAAATAAATACATATGCGAACCTTTTTATTTATTTTTTATATATTTTGGTAACGGCAACGAAACGATGAAACGCAACGAAACAATGAAACAAATGGCTACGGTACTAAAAAGAGAAAACGAGACAAACATATGCACATTTATAAGATTTAGCCTAAGAGAGAAAGAGATAGAAGATAGTATGCATTTGTTTCTTATTATCTCGGTCTCCTCTTTATGCAGTGTTTCGTAATCCCCGTTAGTTCTTCAACTGGCCACTAGATTGTCCACATTTCTCACAAACAAAGCTGTTTTTTTTTTAATAATAAATAAACCCCACAATTATCTTACTCCTGATACTCTGCATTTGACTCATTCTCTCGAAACGAAGGTTTTATTATTTTTGTTTTTTTTTTTAATACAAATTTTTGATAAAATATTTTCTACAGTTTGTACAGATTGTTTTGTTTTAACAAAACAATTAATCGTCAAACAGAGTTTTATTTAAGAACGAAATTGTTCAGATTACATTTTAGGATTAAAAGTTATAACAGAAGAGAATTAACTTTATTACAGAGTAGATTGTCTTAACAAAGCAACATTTTCACGAAACGATCGAAGTTTCGCGATAGTTTGCTTATTATACGTGGAATATAGCTAATCGGTATACCCAATTGATCCTTGCATTCAAGGTTGCATCCCTTTTCTTGCAGAAGCACGAAAGGACCATTTAGCATAGGTTAAGTGCATTTACTTAGGAACAAAGTTATTGTAGTAAACATTAGAATATCGTAATACTTAGTCTAGGCTTTTAAACGATTAAATGTTCGCAGTTAAAGTGAAATTGAGCAAAAGGTGGTGCAGCAGCTAACACACAAGTGAATCGTTCGATTATTAAATGAATTAGAATTAACCCCGTCATATTAACAGTTCCGATCGTTGATTCTTTTAATGACAACGATAACATAATCAATTTTATTAACGAAGATAGACTTTTCATTAAGTTAATTATTAATTTTATTCATTATAAAAAAACTCGATTTGTCTTTCAGTTCGATCAAATGTTTGAGATAGATTAATACATTTTCTCGATCGTCGGTCAGTCTTTGAACGTAGAACAATAATCGTGTACTGACTGCATATACATGTATATAGTATACTTAAATTAAAACGTATAATAATCTAGGTTCGATCGAATTTATAATAAATATTTCCAGCCAATCATACGAGAGCTAATACCCCATCCATCTCTCTCTCTCTCTCTCTGTGTGTCTCTCTCCCCCCCTCTCCTCTTTCTATACGTTTGACTTTATTTCGAAGTATAATATAAATGCGTGAAATTGTTATTAATAACAATTGAATTTTATGCTAAAAGCATAACCAATCGTTTTGTCGATAACCACGATGATAATTAATACGCGCTAAATCAATCGGAAACACACACACACACACATACGTACAATAATAATATTCTATCTACGTGTTTGCTTTATCGTAATTCTCTCGTTGGTGGTGGTGGGGGGGTAGGGGTAGGGGAACAAACTTGCAATTTCGTTATGCTCGTTTATGAATCCTTCAAAATAATGATAATAAAACAAGGATGAGGTGGGAAGAGGGTTAAAAAAAAAAAAACCAAGAAGACATCAAAAAACTTCCTCGTGCCATTCTTCGCGGCTGGATAAATCACGGAGAAAATGAATTCGAACGTTTCTCGCGAGATTCGAGCGTTTCTCTTTTTTTTTCTCGTCTCTAGCATCGTGTCGATCCATCATAGGATTTTGCGACACACGCAGCATCAACAGCGATGGCTACAGCAGCACAGCAATCTACTCTCTTTCAACGTGTGAAACAAAGTTCGAGGGAAAAGATGAAAGAGAATGTCGATAACATGTAGAGAAAGAGAAAGAGTATATATATATATATATATATATATATATATATAGGTTCAACATGGAATTTTCATTCAGGCTTAAAATACATTTATATTTTTCATTTTGTCGATATTTTCAATTTAATAATTAAATTTAAATATATTATATACATCGATTACTAATCTTACCTATACAAATACCAAGTTAGAAGTGAAACCTTTAAAAAAAAGAATATTTTTAAAGAATAAGACGAGTTTATAGTGTCAGAAGAAGGATAATTTATTATATAATATTATTAGACTTATTTATTTAGTAATTATAAAAATGTGCGCCTGTAGGAATGCAACCCTCCAAACATACTTTGAAAATGTTGCTTGCGAGTGCCATCTGTTGGGTCGGATTTTTTTCCCAGTCCAAACTGTTTATACACGCGTGTATTATGGGTTGCCTATCTTACGGGCAGAAAAAAATTCCGTTCCAATAGATGTCGCTCGCGGGCTACATTTTCAAAGTGTGTCTGGAGAGTTGCATCTCTACAGGCGCAATGTTTGTTTTTTTTTTAATAATGATAAAGATTGAACTTCAATTTTGTAATTAATATAAAATATAGTATATATTCTATCTCATTCTCTCATAGGCTAAATCCTATTGATCTATATATGTCTGTCTCTTTCTTTCATCTTACTAACATATCCGTTCTTTTCATTTTATCGCGTTTGTTTGTCTTGTTTATCGCTACCTGTCGCTTTTTTCTAAATAAAAAAAAGTTTCCATTTCAAAAAATTGTCAACAAATTGTCAATCTCGAAAGTGTGCAAAAACCTTTGTTTTCAATTAATCAATTAGAACCATGCGTTGTTATGCATTTGTTGCACCGGTAGAATATTAAAACAGGATGATCACGTTCTCTTTTGGCAAAGTTACCGAGAGAATGAAGAGGACGTAGAAAGAGGGAGTTGGGTGAAAATTTGAAGGGAGAGAGAAAGAGAGAGGGAGGATTTCAGTTGGTAATTTAACGAGGCAACGGATAGAAAGAGAGAGAGAGAGAGAGAGATAGTTGCCTGCCGATGATGCGTTTGTCTGCGTGGATGCGTTTCTGTCTGGGTGGTTTAAAAGGGATGCTGCAAGCGTCCCCACGTTGTTTTCGACCAATCGCATGCGAAAGGCAGTCCTAGTCGGCGTGAAAATTGATTTCTACCTCCTCTCCTTTCTTTTTTTTTATTTATTTTTATTTTACTTTCTCTATCAGGGATACTCGCCATTTCGCGTGTAATGCTCTTCCTCTCTCTCTCTCTCTCTCTCTTTTTCTCTCTCTTTCTATTTACTTCTATTTATATATGTGCACATATATATAAATATATGTATCTTTCTATCTCTTTCTATCCAATATCTCTATCCATCTCGTCAATAAACCTACCATCAGCCGCAGGTGATGAAAACGAGCAAACTCCGAACGCAAACCCATGACCACTTGGGTTTGGTTGCACGTATTCCGACGACGAATGCCTACGCATGGGACGTGTGTGACGCCGAATCGATTTGTCATAAATCTCTTTTACCCTGACGTTGTCCGTTGATGATAATTATCCCAATAGTAGTACGGTTCGACAATGCGTGAGAAAAAGAGAAAGAATGGAAGAAGAGGATTCATATATATATATATATATATATATATATATATATATATCGAATGATGGTAGGAAAAATGGAAAGTGGATTGGGAAAAAAAGTGGGTAAAAGAGATTCGAACGTGGAAGAGTATGCCTTTAGAATTCGTAGTAAAAATTCGAGTACCTTTGGAGAAAATGAAAGTCACGATATCGAGGGTAATCAATTAATAGAAAGATTAATTGGGCCCTTGAGGAGTACCCCGATCAATGGGAGGAAGAGAACTGAGGTGAGGGGTGGGGGTGGGAAATAGAGATTGAATAGGTTTCGTTAATGGAATCTTAAAACATTTCCTTTTCCGATAATAATATCATCTTTCTAGTACTTTTCTTTTTCTTTTTCTTTTTAAATGTACTTACATTTATAACTTAGACTTTTATTTTGTTCTTTTTTTGTCTTTTCTTTTCTGTATAAGTATTTATTCAGTTGGTTCACGTTCATCTTTCTCATTTGATCTTTATTGCGTTTCGTGAGAAGATACCAGTACGGTAATGTCGTTGGTTGGAACATATTTTTATAATGTTCGTCGTAGTAACTGCGAAACGTCGTTCGTCTGATTACGCTTCTCCATTAACCCAATTTTGTATGGGGGTTGAAGGGGGATGGGAAGTGGAGAAAATTCATGCGCAATGTTGCAAGCTCGTTTCTCTTGTTAAAGTCGGTATCGCCCACGGGCTATGCTCGTTGGGAGAGATCCTTTATCCTTGGAATGAAAAAAAAAAAAAGTGAAATAGGATGAGAGAGAGAGAGAGTAGTGGTGGAGGGTGGGTGGGTGCTTGGGTGGTTGGTTGGTTACAAAAAAAAAAAAAAAAACAAGGTGATTCGGGACGATAGCCATTCATTATGTTACCGAATTAACGCTTTTCATGGTAGCAACGAGTTTACGCTAAAAACGTGGGTGAGAAAGAGAGAGAAAGAGTATTTTCTATCTTATTCTTTTTGTAACCTTGTCTCTTTCTCTCTGTCTCTCTCTCTCTCTCTCTCTCTCTTTTGTTTCGTTACGGATACAACGTTAAAGGATCAATATTTATTTCTGAACGAGCATGTACGATGTGTGTTTTTACAAAGCGTACATTCTCCGTATTTTCTTTTCGTTTATCCGACCGCGAGATCCAATAAATTTGGAACGACTGGCAATACCAAAAAGAGAGTGAGAGAGAGACAGAGAGAGAGATGTACAAACAAGCCGAATCTATCGATGCCTCTTGAGTTTATAGCTAGGCGGCAAGTAAGTTAACGATTGACGTTAATTGGTTAAATTTGATCAGGTGGAAAAAGCTTGGTCCTGGTACACGATGCAACTGCTGCCAATTTTACATCCCTTGCTAACTATCGTGTAACAGTTTTGTTCTTTTCTCTCTTTCTCTCTCTCTCTCCCTTTCTTTTATACTTACTAACTTATAGAATTCTATCTTTCTCTAAAGCATACTAGAAAACAACTATTCTATTTTGCTTTTTTACCTTCGTATTTCGTTCAATACCATTTCGCGTTGATACACGTTTGCTTGTTTTTATTTTTTTGACGTCCTGAAAAAGGTGAACCACGAGAGAGTACCCCGATGCGTTTCGAATGAAGTCGCGCTCAGATACACGTTCCAACTGAATCTAAAGCTTATACAAAGCCTGTCCAAACGGTATCTCTTTATATACTCTTTTTTTCTTTCTCTAGGGTTTTTGTTATAGTTTTTCTCTTTTTTTTTCTTTCTTTTATAGTTACGATACGAACAAGAAATCGACGTAGAAAGCTTTAGGAAAGTTCACTTGCGACTAGTGGGAAGAAAGGGGTTCGTTGAACCGTAACTTAAGTTTTCTGTTTAAATTGATCGATAATGAAAAATAATTAAAAAAATTAATTTCAAAGTTCGTGAATGAAATATATTGAATTGAACGTTTCCTTTTTTTTTTAATTTATTCATTTGAACGAGTTAGTTTTGAAATGATTTCAATACGATTGCAATTTAATGTATGACTTATTAGATGGTTTGGAAAGTTGTTTCGTTTTTTTGCTGACGCAATCATGGCAATTAGTTGATGCAAATCGATAAATAGTTAAACATGAGATCGATCGAGAGGTTAAATTTATCAAATTCAACTATTTATGATCAATTGAAAGGTTTAGGTTTAATCTCGAAGCACAAATTATTATCTTCATTTTTACAAAAGAAAAACGAAACGATTTTTTGAACCACCTAATATCTTACGACATATACTTGACAGTAATCATTTATAAAAATAATAAAATAGCTGAGATAAATACAAATGTAGATAGTAAGTCATTTTTTCAGTAGTATCATTGGTATCTCACATCATCATCGTCGTCGTCGTCGTCGTCTAGGTTTCGTGTCGTAACAAAGCGGAAACTAGCAAAACGTCTAGCAATCTTCTTTAGACGAAATTCCGTCATATTTCTTCCGACGATTTCCATTTGCAAGAAATTTCGTTGGAAGAAAATCGATTACCTTACAGTTCGGGGGTGAGGGTGAGGGTGAGTGTTAGGGTGACGGGGAGGGGGAGAGGCTTGTGGTCGAGATCTTGAAAATGTTTATTTTTATATGATTTTGTCGAAAAATCATCGTCAAAACGGATAGGAATTCGAGTTGCTCGAACGAGGAGGTTGCGTCAGGAGGAGGAAAGGGTTGGTTGGTTGGTTGGTTGGTTGGTTGGTTGACAACCGATAGAAATATTTATTTGAGAAATTTCCGTCAGAATAACAGCCTTCGTCGTTGTCGTCGTAGTCGTTGTAGTCGTCGTCTACTGGTATTCTTTCCTCTCTCTCTCCCTCTCTCTCTCTCTCTCTCTCTCTCTCACTCTTTCTCGTCAGTTACTTGCCTTCTTTCGTCCGTTTTCATCGTGAAGTACCTAGCTGACTTATTCGTCGATAAACTTTATGACGGAGGATTTTGTACTTTCACGTTCTTCCTTTCTCTTGTATTTTTTATTTATTTTTTTTTTAAACGTGTACGTAAGAAAGAAAAAGAGAATTAAGAGAATTATGACAACGATTTATTTTTTTTTAACGTAGGTATGAACGTGTATGATCGATTGGTTGAGAAAGAAGAGAGAGAATAAAGTCTTAAAAAATAATCTATTCTGGTATAGTACGGAAAAACATCCTTGAAAATAAAACGAACCGTTCTCTCTATCTTTCTCTTTTTTACTGTATTTTTATTTCATCTTTTTTCTGTTTTTTTTTTTTTTTTCGTTCGTTCGTTCGTTCGTTCATTCGTTCATAAACTCTATAATGATCCACCGCGAGAGAGTTTCTAAGCCAAGCTTTTTATGTATGCAATTTTCTAGTCTCGTTTAGATATTTTCATTCTTTTTTTTTTTATCTTCTTCTTCTTCTTCATCTTCATATTACGTTTATCTATGGATAGATGTAACGAAGCTATTTCACGTTGGTCGATTCATCGGTATATTAGGAGACTTTTTGAAAGATAACGTTCCATAATGTTAGAAATTTTATATAGATAGAAGAAAAATTCGACAAAGTGATAAAGATAAACTTTTAGAAATATGTTCCAAGTAGTTTTTTTTTTTTTCAAAATTTTAAAATAACTTAGACGACAAGTTATTGGATTCTAACGATGAACGTTTTTTTTTGTCCCCCTCATCATGCCGTGTAAATTGCGTATATAAAATTGTTCATATTGTTATAAACAACGATAATATTCTAACTGGACAGAGATATTGTCCCTCACCCTGTATATTATATTATATATATATATACATATTTTTAATTTTCAAAGAAGCCATTTACTTCGAGTCAAAATAACTAAAAAATTTTCTTGTTATGGTGTCCATAATTGTTATAGTGATCTGATGAGACTTGTAAAAGAAAGGGAAAGAAATTAGTGTTTCATAATAACCAGCTCGTTAACGACTTTTGAAAATATTCTATTCGTCAAAGAAACAAAAGAAACAAGATCCCTTCCCCCACCCCCCCGAAAAAAATAAGAAAGAGAAAAAGAAAGAAAGCAAGCAAGCAAGCTTAAAATTCTTGACGAGTATAATTCGTCGTTCATATCGCAAGGTAGCAGCGTGTCATTAATTATGGCTGTCGTCTCGGCGTGTTAGGTAGGATACTTTTGTAAGAGAACAAGGATGACTCGTGTCCTAGATGATTTGACAGATGTTTTCATTAAATTTATTAGCAACCTCGATGTTATCTAACGAGCACCGTTGCACGGACACGAGCCTAATGTATTCCTTCTTGATTAATTTGTTACCTTGCCTCGAGCAGAACAAAGAAAGAGACAGAGAGAGAGAGACAGAGACAGAAAGAGAAAGAAGGAAAGGTAGAATGCAGCTTCGTAATAAAATACTTCCTTATATATATATATATATGTATGTATATATCGAGTTCTCTCTCAGTTATAGTTGTGAACTTTTAATTAATCATCGAAAATCTCGACTCTCGAAGACTCACAACTTCATTATTATTATTATTATTATTATTATTATTATTATTATTATTATTATTGTTAATATTGTTATTGTTATTGTTATTATTATTATGTAGCGACTGGATGTTCTAGACTGGTTGTGCCTTCTATTATCCCAACTCAATTAGCAACGAGAATGCTTAGGTAATTGCCATTCTCATTCTTTCAATCGTTTATTTTGAATTTTAATTGTGCAATAATAAATTATTATTCGTATATTGTTCTTTTTCTTTCTTTAATAATCGATTTGACGATATTCGTTAACGTTAACTTATGATTTGTTTAAACAATATTATTAATAACTCGTTTGATGCGTTATCAAAGAGTGTTCATTATTATCTTTCATATTTGTTTTGCTATGGTTTTTTTTTTTCTTTTTTTTTTTTTTTATAGAAGTAACACATAATTGTAGATTGATGTTTAATTTACCGAGTGTAGATTAGATTCAGTTGATTAGAAGTTTATTTGATAGTTAAAAGCGTATAATAGAATTGAACTGGGAGGGAGGGAGAGAGGGAGTGAGAGAGTGAGGGAGGGAGGGGGGAATAGGATGAACAAGGATTTCCTTAGAGAAGCATTGTGAACATAAATCGAATGTGGTCTAAGATGACAGGACTATTCTGTTTCTCTCTCTCTCTCTCTCTCTCTCTCTCTCTCTCTTCCTTTCTCTCTTGGTCTTGAGTTATCATACCTGGTAGACGGAAATAACCAGTACCACATAGTGTCATACTACTGTTATACGATTTCCGTATAAATTACTGTGGTAAATTTAACGACATGTCTAAAATGAGAATTTACGTTAAAGGTAACACAATACAAACTTGTTCTATAATTTACGTTAAATGTTATTTATCTTGTTATTTCTTATGGTTCTAACAATAATTCCTTTTTTTTTTTTAATCTTTTTTATTATTATTATCTTTTCGTAGTAATGATTATGAATTCTTTATCAAAATTAGCATAAAATATTCATTTGTATACGTATCGTTAATGAAATATATTTTTGTTTTAGTTTTAAGATGAGTTATCTTAATCAGCTAAAGATATAATAAGATAGTAGAACGAGAGATTGCAGTTAGTTTATTTAGTTTTAAAATGAGTACACAAACTAATCTAGGAAAATGAAGTTTGTTTATAACATATTGTTTTTTATCTTTTATCATACTTCGACTCGAGAGAACATCATATACATATATATATATATATATATATATTTTAGGTAGTAGGAAACTACATACTTATTCTAGAACGGGACCGCAAGCTTGCTGCTTGCTATACACCAGTTCCATCAGTTTCCAGGATAATCTAGTTTTATGTTAGGAAGACAAGATTCGCTTTTCCTTTGCCATCTCGAGCTAGCAGTTTCAATACGGCGTTATCGTTAGGTCTTCCAGTAATTTCACCCTATTCCGTGCTTTTCTCAACCTAACCTACCCCTCCTCTCTATCCTTCCTCGTTTCAAAATGAGTATTACGCTAATGAGAGTTTCCACATTTTATTATTTTCTTTTGATATTGCGGCAAATTAAAGTGTCTGCTTGCTTGCTTGTTTGCTTGTTTGTTTGTTTGTTTGCTTGCATTTCTTTTCTTTTTTTCTTTGGCGTTCTTCGTTAAAGAAATTATACGCGAAATTACATTTCTTTGTTTCTACTTTCTCTTTACTATCATCACGTTTTACAAGAACGTGTACATGTATCGAAAGAAAAAGTGTGTCTCTTTATGTTGTATGTATCTGTGTGCTGCGTGTGCGTATACGTGTAGTTAGAATTAAAAATACAAATATTCTCTGATTATTATTATCATATTATTTCTTTTGAAAGACATATAAACAATATTCAATAAAAGAACTTTTACATAGAGGACAACGAACCAGTCTGAAGGTGGATTTTGAAGAGGAAGGTACACGAGAATTATACACAGTGTTTTTCAATAACAATATACATTTATTTCGATTAATTAATAATTATTTAAGGTATGTTGAATATTCTCATGTATTTTATTAATATTTTTTTATTGTTTTTTTTTTTTTTTTTTTTTTTTTAATAAATAAAGTTTATAGTAGTTTCTTAGTTAGTTTTATACTAATTTTTATTATTTATAATATTTCAAATATTATTAATAGATATTTAATTTGTATAATTATTTATACTTAATTAATTTAAATACCAGATAAAATCAAGGATGTCATCAAGCAATTTTTAGACATGAACAAAAATAATCTATTAAGTTTAAATTGTTTATAGTTATTTTTATTATTATTTTTATCGTTTTGTTCCAGATAATTTGAAGATGATTTTCCGTCGTTTGTAGAAAAGTAAAATAGCTTTACATACATATATACATACAAACATACAACGAGCTGTATTTTTCCGTTTAAAACATAAATGTGATTTATATATATATGTGTGTGTGTGTGTGTGTGTGCGTTTGTTATTTCGCTTTTACGAATTCATAGCGGTTTATGCGTATACGAGATGAATGCTTATTACGAAAGAAATTTTACTTTTTCCAACCCTATTTTCTTTTTTCCTACTCTAAATATTTCTTTGTTTCTCTTTGTATAAAACGTTAATGTTAAAAAAACAAAAAAAACAAAAAAGTACGTTTGAGAGAAAGAGAATAAGAGAAGGGGATGGTGGGAAGGGAACGGGGGTAGAAAATGGTTAGAAACATAGACGCGTGTCGTTTCATGCAATTTCGTTGCATCAAGATTTTCTTTTATACTTGGTGCACTCGAACCACTCAGCCACTTGTTCTTTAACCTTCTCTTCTTGCTTATCTTGCCATTTTAAACGTTTCGACTACGTCTTCTTATTCTCGATTAAAAACAACAAACAAAACAAAAATCTCACCTATTTTACATCTAAAAACTTTATTTAATTGAGATGAACAATTTTATCTCATTTTTATTTTCATTAATTACTTTTTTCTTTTTTTCTACAAATAGATGCATTTTTTTTAACAATGTAATATTGTCAATATGTTTAATTACAAATTATTATTTTACTATTTTATTTTATTTATTTTTTATTACGTTATAATTATTTATTTAAATTTAATTATTTAATAATATTAATAATATTCAATATTTATTTTTTATTTTCTTGTTAATCTTAATATGTATTTATATATAAATTACGTGTCACGTTGTTTGTCCGCAATGAACTCTTAAACTAGTGAATTGTTTTCAATAAAATTTTGCACACTGTGTGCAATTTCATCCAACTTGAAAGATAGGATAGTTTATATCTCAATTTATAATCGGTACAAGGTAATTCGTTGACTTAAAGACGTGTGTGTATCGAACTGATTGTGAGCCACCTCAACGCATGGTGGGGCACTCCTAGTTCTATTATATAATATTATTAATTATTATATTATTAATTACTATATATATTATTTATTATTATATTAATATTATTCTATAAAAAGAAAAAGAGAGGGAACATTAATATTAATTTGCAAAACAATTTGAAAAATTTTATTAAAAAAAAACGTCTGCATTGTCTTAACACATTACTCAATGAAATGTAAGTAAAGTAAAATAGAAAGAAAAAAAAAAAGCAAATGTTAAGAGAAAGTTTACAGGTGTTTCCGAGTAAAAAGCATTAAACGTGAGCCCACGTGCACGTAACTTCCTCTCGGATAACTCAGAATTCTTTTGGAATCAATCGAAGAGACATCAAGAAACACGGCTCTTACCATTTGGGAAATGGTGGAAGGACGATAAAGAAAAAGAGTAAAGTAGAATTTCATCGATGGACGACGACGACGACGACGGGTCGTTGCTTGTCAACGACATTTTATCCATTTTTCTTCAAGAAACTGGCACGTAGCCGAGACACACACACATACACACATATATACTCACATTACTTTTTCTTATTTTTTTCTTGTTATTCTTCTTTCATTTTCAATAACGCGTGGTTTTGTTACGATCTTCTATACGACCAGGTAAAACACACACACACACACACATAAGAATAAGAATTCATGGTGGTTTTATTCAAGTGATAAAATATAACTGTACGAGTATTTTTTCGTAAAGCCAAGGTGATTTGAACAAGGATCTGACCATTTACTGTCAAGAATGGTAAGTTGTTCGTTTGTTTCAAAAAAAAAGGATGTGCAGGTGGGTGTGTGGTTTTCTTTTACACAGAAAAGTGAAACTTTCTCTTAAAATTACGTCGTCAACCATCATTTACAAAATTCTATTCGAATATGAAACAAAAAAAAAAGCAAACTACGACTACGAATTATTGATGATTAGGAACCATTTTAAAATCCATTCGTAAATCATCAACACAGTTGAATCGTAAGATTAAGATTTGAACGTTCCTATCATCTTGAGATTGAATAAATCACGTTCGATATTTTATGCCATCAAGTCGAGATACTCCCATGAGGACATTGAATTCCGTTTGAAAATACTCTGACGCGTTTTAATCCTCAACCAACCAACCCCCTTCCTTTCCCTCTCCCTCCCACAACTTCTCCTCCTTCCTTTTCTTTTCTTTGCTTTTTTTTTTTATACGAGATATTAAAGGAATGAATTAGATATTTCTTATCATCTTTTACGCCTCACAAATGGTTCTTCTCTCTCTCTCTCTCTCTCTCTCTCACTTTCATATTTTCTTTTTTTTTTTATTATTATTTCTTTCTTAAGGTCTTAATCACGTGAAACGATCGTTTTTCATGTTACGTTGATCGTAATGACGGTGTCCTTAGATAGGAGAGAGGGAGGGGAGGCGGAGGGAGAGGGGAGGGACATTTTCTAGGCGATTTAGCACGCTCGTATCAACGGTTATAGCACATTTTGGCAATCACGGTTTATCTTTCTCTCTCTCTCTATCACTCTCTCTCGTACACAGTTTTGTTCATACAACTATCCACCTCATCAGCATTGCCACCAGAGACTCGTTCGAATTTTCGTTTCAATGAAAATCATCGATATTGTTATCGTACCAGGAAGATATGTAATTTCGTAGCATCGCTGATGAAAATGGATTAAATGCACTCGGCGCGCTCGTAAAATTATTCATCCTACTGTTACAGATAAACACTCGTTGCCATATATGTATATATATATATATATATAGACTTTCAGAAGGTTTTTGGGTAAATATAATATTTCGTGGTGTGTCGTGCACGGGATTGCTAAACCATGTCCGAGTTATTAAAGCGTAGTTGAGCGTTATGACAAATTTTTTTTCGATGGCATGCCATGAGGTGAGAATGTACGAATTGGGGACATAACTTTAATAAAGTCTGACGTTCTTTCGTATCCTTTTCGAATAGTTGAGTATATACGATGATATATACCAGTAAAAACGAGTTTATAAAAATCTTAGAAAAGTGTGGATAGTTAAAAGAATACAAAAAAAAAATTGTATCGATTATTAATTAGGATCAACATTTGAACGAATAATGTTAAATTAGTATGATAAATGATTATAAAACTTGGCTTGGTTTTGCTTTCGTACCAGTGACTTTAATGAATTGTCGTATTATTTTGTAAACAACGACGAGAAATCGGCATTGAACTAACACGCATTGCACGCATGCACGCATGAACGAAGCAATAAACGTTGCTCGATTAAAATTAATAATTAATGTTGTTATACGCGCACACGTGATATCGTAAAGGTAATACCGATTTACTTTGCGTTTCCCGAATGCCAGAAGCGTCGAAGATTTATCGGATTATCATTCGTTATTATTACGGGTCACGATTGTTTAACTTGAACGAAGCCATCGTTAAAATGGGTAACCATTGAATTGTTGGTGATGGTGGAAGTGGTAGTAGTGGTGGTAGTAGTAGTGGTAGTAGTAGTGCAAGCTACTACGAGAGTACTAGAACATACTGGTATTAATTATATTTTGCAAAATTTTCGATTTTCTCTGCGTCTCAGCGCGTGCCACAGGCATCAGTTTCTCTCTCTCTCTCTCTCTCTCTCGTTCTCTCTCTTTTAGTTATACTCATTTCCCAATGGATCGGGAGTAAATATTAATTATACGCCATTGGTAAAATTTCCTATAGTTAATGTTGCTTTAGCTTCAGCAGTTTTAAACGAAAATAAATAACGAACTAGTTGGGTCGTATCTCTTTTTTGTTTTTTGTATAGGACATATTTTTTATTATTGTACAAACAAACCTGAACGAACATACGAAAGATGACAAATTGTTTCAACCGATGTTTTTGTTTTTTTTTGTTATCATTTATCTTTTTTTTATTATTTTTTTTTTATTTTGTTATACACACGGATTTGTGTTAATATTTCGAGAAAGAAGTATTGCATTTTACGAGCTAAACCTGTCCGAGTTGAATATAAAAGATTATGGTTTTTGACTATTCGATCGTGAATTCATATCAATTTCATAGATTTAACAATGTAAAATGTTATATTTTCAAATTTTTTTCTTTATTAGTTTTAACCATCATACTCATTCCAACGTATATATATATATATATAAAAGATGAAATACTTTTGTGAAATCGTTCGATCGTGTTGTCATTTGGTTGGTATTTCTATATTTGAGGATAATGGATCTAGATGATGATTTATGTTGAATAAAAGCTTGAGTAGGTGGCATGAAAAAGTAGTTTCCATCGGTTCTTTTGATTCCAGATCGGTTCCTCTCACGCAAGAATGCCTCTATCGCCTTTTCACGATATTCCTCGCTTCTAAAACATTTTCCCCATCCTCATCCCCATACCCCCATTCCTGTGAGGATCAAGATGAGAAAGAGAGAAAAAGAGAGAGAGAGAGAGAGAGAATGGAATCATTCCAAATGAGATTACGACTTGCGCGGGAGCATTTCAAGGATCGTTCTTCCTATCCCATTTCATTTTCCCTCGATGGACACTGATTTTCTAGCTTTACAGGGATGAGTTACGTGCCTTACCCGTTAAGTGCCATTTGTCGAGATACTTCCTTCAATAATAAAATATTCAAACGTTTCTTGAAAATCTTCTTCAAGTATTTCGAATCATTTTAAAACGTTCATCCTTCTAATTAATTTTTGTTTTGTTTTTGTTCCCTTTAGGTGTTTTCATTTAATCAAGAAAATATTTGTCGAGTGAAAAGAATTTCATTTTGTATTCAAAAGAGATGGTACGTGTTTTATGACAGTAAGCAAATCTTTTTTTTAGATTTATATTTAGGCTCATAAATTTGTCGAGAATCGGGTTATACGTCAACTTAAGTAAAAACATATAGTTCCATTAAAAAAAAAAACACATACACACACAGATTCACGGTTGGAAATCTTGGAGGCACGTAATACACCTAGAAAAGATTTGTTACCATCCCTGGCTGAATGTCCCAGTTCGAAATAAAGTAAAGTTATATTTTGAACAAGGAATAATTCATGAGATAATTGTATGTCAAATTTTCCCTACTACTACTACTACTGACACTTTTTCTTTTTTTTTTTTTTTCTTGTCTTCGTTTGGGAAACGAAGATCGCTAATTGGATCGTTGCAATTATTTCTGTTTTGTTTATTTTCTTGAATTAATTAGTCGTCTTTCTTTCAATGTTTTCTTCGTACTTTTTTTTTTTTTTTTAGGATAAAGTTATCACGACCAATCGTCTTTCGTGAAAATGTACCACTACTACTACTACTACTACTAGTTTTTAAGCGAGGACATTCCATGGAAGTTTTAGGAACGTCAGACATCGCGAAAAGGGAATAGTCGTCGAGAAGTTGTTGAGACGGTGGAAGGAAAGTGTGTAATGCAAGGAAAAACGTAGAACTTGGTTGCTCGCATAATTTCCCAGTCCGCAAGTGCATTGCTCGAGCATGGTAAGCAACCTTTCTGCTCGTACCTCTTGTATACCCTACCCTAACCTACCCTACTCTACCTTACCTTGTGAAATTCAATGTGTATATTATCCTCGTGTTCGTGAATACACATGAGAAAAGAGAAAACGAGAGAATGAGAGAATATTCGGTAGGTAGACCTCCTTCAACGTAGTCGAGAGACAAGGAACAAGCAAGGTATACAAAGATGAAAAACGAAAGAGAAAGAGAGAGAAAGAGAGAACCTATACATACATATAGCTTTGCAGGTGCGGATACGGAATCTAATAAAATTGCTTCTACACCGAGCTTTCTTTAGTTCTGTAAAGTACCGGCCATAACTACCCAACCTTACCTCTGCAATCACCCTACTATTTTATTTCACGATGTACAAACACCAATGCTTCGTATAAAATATATGAAGCTACCAACACTTTTATGTTATCTACCAAACAACAACAACAACAACAACACCTATAGATTACCCAATACACTCACTCATTTTCTTTTTCCTAGAACGAACGATAAATTAAATGTTTTTTTTTATTTGTTTATTAATAATAATTTTACGATGATGTTCATATATCTATGTAGGGAATTTTATTTAGGATGAGAGGTGCAAGTTGAACATACATCCAATTTAATCCTAGTAATAAGTTATATTTAAAACAGGTATTAGAAAAAGTACAATAATAGTTTTACAATATTACGATTACAATTTAGATGAACGACTGTATTCTTACAAGTGGTGACTAACTAAGGCTACTTAGTTGTAACGCTTGGTGGGACACCACTAGTAAAATATAAAGAAAATAACTGAATACTAGTTTTTCGTTTACAGTTTACATCTTCGACATTTAAAACTCTCCTACATATATATATATATATGTATGAAAAAGAATTGACAATATTGTTATAGTTAGAGAAAATATTAATAAATGAATTCATTCGAAATAGTCGACAGAATTTGAACGTAGTCTTATCAACGTAGTCAAACAAGTTTAATTGATTTAACCGAATTGCAATATGAATAGGAAGATTACGGAAATCCTTTATGCAATTCTATAGATAGATCCTTATAGTTGGATAAACTTTGGAAGCACTAGTTAGATTTAAATAATAAAATGTGTTTTCATTTAGAGATGAATAATATTTATTAAATATAAATATAAATATTAGGTCGAGTCATAAATAATCTTTCGTTTTTGATTGTACAAAAAAATTATTATTATTTTTTTCCTTCCAGACAAATTTGTAAAAAGTAAGAATAAGATAAAAGCAGATGATAAGATTGGCAAATTATTGGAAAACATTTAGGACTCAAGTTTGTCAGAAATGTTTATCTGGGCCAATGTGACAGCCAATGTGTTTTTTCTGTTTCACATCAAAACTCTTGTTGTCTTGTCCAACTTGTCAATCAAGGTTCTATATCAAATTGTCAAATCGTATCAGAGTACACGTTGTATATAATTGAAACCTAACAAAACGTTTTACCAATTATTTTTCATCTTTTAACATTTTTTAAATAATAATAAAAATAATAATAATAATAATTTTCAGCAATGATTCAGCATCATTGAGCATTTTTTTTTCATTATTTTTACGATAAAATGACGAAAATTTTCAACAGTATATTTAATTGAATTTCATTCGTTACCAGATACATCCATATATGAATTATCCATGCAAAAGGGTCCCGTTTGTGCATCCGACCGGCTTATATAAGGGTCGTACAATTCAACGATACGAATATTTATCTGATTTTTGATTAAACTTTGTGAATATTGCACAGAAGAAAAAGAAGAAGAGCAAGAAGAACAAAATGATTACTTTTATAAATACATTTAATATATAATACGTAGATTTATTTGATTAACATTTGTACACAATTAACATAAACTGAGATATTTAATAATGAAATTGAATGAAAATGCAAGAAAATAATCATGATATTATTCTCTTTCATATAAAACGATTTAAGTTTCAACCAGTTTTATACGATAAAAAACAAGATAGGAGTGGAGGAGGGTGGTGGTGGCGATGGGGGGAGGAAGTGGTATCTTTATTCCTTTGTTCTTATGGACTATTTCATGTAATTGCTAATTTTCGTCGATTGAGTCGAGCGTTTAATTACGAAATAACAGAAACGAGCCGTTCCAGCGGAACGCTTGTACTTCTGGATTACGAGGGGGAGCACTTATTTCCCTCTCTCCTCTCGTCTCCTCTCCTCTCTTCTCATCTCTTCTCTTCTCTTCTCTTCTCTTCTCTTTCTCCCGCATTTTCCTCTTCACCCTTTCTACCTACTTTGCCATTCTCTCATTCTCTATCTTCACCTCGACGGCACGCGACAGTCTGAGCGGGAGCCCCACGGAATTAATTACGACTTGTAATTGCAACCACGACTACTGGCTGCTGCCTGCCTGCTTTCCTTCCTTCCTTCCTTCCTTCCTTGCTATACGTGAGGGTTTCCTTCCTTCCTTCCTTCCTTCCTACCTTCTTTTCTGGGGCTTCACGAATGCTGCCTGCATGCTTTATGCAACGAGGAAATCTACCACTTTGGAAACTTGACTTTAAAAAAAAAAATAAAAGTAAAAAGAATTCTCTTCTACCTCGAAGATTGAGTAATTAACGGTTATTTACTTTGGCTACGTTCATAAGTCGTCGTAGTCGTCGTAGTCGTCGTAGTCTTTCTTGAATTTCAAATAATTAACGTGTCGCGATAATACGTAAAATTTTATTATAATACTATTTTGATATATAGCAACGACAACAAATATTTTTAATAATATTTTTAATAATATTTTTTTATTAGGGTTATTATATTATATATAATATAGTTATTTTAGGTAATAAAATTATATAGTTATATTATATATTGTAATATATAACTATATTATATATTATATAATATTAACTAATATATTATAAATACTATAATATAATAAGTATTTTAAAAAAATATTCTTAATAATATTTTTAATAATATATATATATATTTTTTTTTCTATACATTTATTAAATAATAAGAATTTTATTTAACTTTACATATTGTTATTCATCTACTTCCGCGTCATATGTTAAAATAATTATTAAACGAGCATAGAATTATTATTATTATTTTGTTTTTAGGTAAAATATTACTTACCTCGATCATATTTTCCCTCGACGATCGTAATGTGTTAGTGTATTTTATATAATAAATAAATATATTTATATATATATATATAGAATTTCATAATGCATTCTAGAACATCGTAGATATCAGGTTGATTTTGTTTTAGACGTGATAGATCGAAACTGATTGACGCTGAGGGATAGGATTCTATCGACCCAAAGTTAATTACGAGACCTAAGCGAGACCTCAAGTTCGGTTCTAAGCTTTCAGGTCCGGCTAAGCTTTCATTATAATTAATTAATTAGTTGTCCTAGAAGATGGCTCAACGGATCGCTGCCAATTCGCCTTGGAAATTTCATTTATTTTCTGAACGGTAAACCGGTAGGGGGAAGGGGGGGGGGAGGGGAATGGGGCGACGGGGGTAAATGTTAAACGTTTTATCGCGTTAGCAGTCAAGGTTTCTGTTATTTCGGGTATTTTATTCTCTAAAAAATCAAAGGACATGTTGTTGTTGTTGTGAAAGGTGGTATTAAATAAAATGATAACAATTATAAAATCGATATATAGTTTTGACGAATTTTTATTAACCGAAAGTCTATACTATAATAAAGAATTGTTTAAGTGTATACATATTCTCTATCTATATACAATATACCGATTCTTCGTAACGCTTTCGTACACAGTCAACAGTTTTGGCAATTGATTACATTTTTTGTCTCTCACTATTTCTTTCTTTTCTTTTCTTTACTTTACTTTACTTTACTTTACTTTACTTTTTCGTTTGGCAGGAATCACACATGAAAACTTCGGTAATTGGTTTTTTTTTTTTTTAATTCTAAAGTGTTTTTTGTTGTCCGTGTGTATCACCGGAACCGAACATTTACCTTCGTTATTTCGCCGTTAGTGCTGTTTCGTAAGAACTATCGTTACGAGTAAGTGTTAATATTGCTTTTGCAGCACTATGGAAACGGAATTTTGTCTTATTTATTTATTTATTTGTTAGTTAATTGTTTTTTTTTTTTTATTATTTTTCTTTTTCGTTAGATGTATATATATATATATATATATTTATATATTTATATATAGATGCGTTTTATTACGAAGAATCTTTAATTCACATCTCTTTTTTGTTTTGTATTACATTTTTATTTTATTTTATTTTATTTTATTTTATTTTATTTTATGTTTTATTTCATTTGATTTTTTATATATTTTTTTTTTTTTATTTACAATGATTTTCATTTCCGCATTATCGTACACCGAACGTGAATTTTCAAAATCGTAAGACGGGGAATTTAATGGTATTCTAGGATAATCGATTTTAATTAAAGAATCGCTCGCTTCTTTTTTCTTTTTTTTTCTCTTTTTTTTAAAAAATCAGTCTTCGCGCGCGATTCGAAGTTTCACGGAAGTCGTCGTTGCTTGCGTTGTTTAAAGTTGAATAATAATACTAACTTGATCATCTGTTAAATATTATCGCCTTTTATTATTATTATTATTATTATTATTATTGTTTATTATTTATTAAAAAAAAAAAAAAAAAAAAAAAGTTTTTATATATTGTAAAGTTTTATTCCTTTCGTTTATTGGCCGATCCTCCCGATGGATCTTCTTCTCGTAGGATTGAAAAAGGAAAGAGATTCGAAGTTGTTGCAAAAAGTTTTCGATCTCTTTTTGGCACAGTTAGTTTTAACCAGACATCGTCCTAGTTGGTGGGTGTAAAAAAAAAAAAAAAGGAATAGAAAAGAAAAAGAAAAATACAAAAAAAAAAAAAAGAAATACGAAAGAGAAGAAGAAGAAGAAGAAGAAGAAGAAGAAGAAGAAGAAGAAGTGGAAGTAGAAGAAGAACTTTTACGAGGGTAGTAGGAGAGTCTTCTGTGGTGATAAACCGTTTATGGTTTTCCACGTTGACTTTCACGTAGATGAGAAAGTTCGATGTCCGACTCGAATTTATCGACGAGTTTGGAAAAACGAACGTTTCGAGACACTTCGATGTGACATACGAAGTAACTTACGTACTCGTAAACGTTTTTTATTTTTATTTTTGTTGTTGTATCTTGGCGTATGAGAAAAGAACGTCCATTCAGTTTGTGTGTGTGTGTGTTTTTTTTATGCACCGATCAGAAGAATAAGATGAAGAAGAAGAAGAAGAATAATAATAGTAAGAAGAAATAGACTGAAAAGCCGAGGGATTCGTTCCTTGGCTAATTCGTCGTTCGACATTTGGACGGTCGTCGTAGGGTTCATTCGATAACGAACGAACTTAGCCGAAGATACCCGTGTAAGTCGAAACGTTCTTCATTTCGATATCGTGCTCGCATTGTTCGTGTTTGCGAGACTCGTTTGCCTTGTGCTACGAGTTTAAGGGTGTAGTACCGATGTTGCTGATAAAGCTGGGACAAGGGTTCTCTGCACGATCGCCACTTTGCAAGGAAAAGTGCCTGTAGGACATATACTCAGGTGGGTTAGAGGCTATCGGTTGATCCCTTTTAACGGCAGCTCTTTGCTTCTTCATCTTCATGTAACCCAATACTGATATTAGCACTATAAAGACAACGAATCCCATGCAGCTACCAACTATCAAGCCCAAACGCCTCGTTAGAATACTGGCGAGACCTCCTCTATCGTTCATGGTACCATCACCTACTATCGAATCTGGTGCATCCAGTGTTCTGACCTCGGTGCAACGGCTTGTTGGCGAGTCGATCATGACCGGTAACGTTGATCCTTCGATTAAATCATCATGAGAGGAATTCCATTGCCAGGCACCTATATCCTCCGGGATCGGTATATCCCAACTGCCGAGACCTAATACGCAGATCAGGTATCGGGTGTCCGATGACAGCTTTGTCAATCTCACCGAGCGTGCTTTTGGATCTAATCGTTTACCACGTACCTGTAATTCAACGATTAAACTATTCTACTCTATCGCAAATTTTCATTTATACATTTTTTTTTTTTTTTGGATAAACAATTTACAAAAAAGGTAACACTAACACTCACCTCGGCGACATTATCCAACGCGTGATAGGCCACTTGATAACCGTGAAGTCCAGAATGATTTCTACTTTGCCAGGATACCAATACCGAGAATGGTTGTATGTCCTGGATTGCAAGTTTCAGGATAAGAGGTGCAGAACAGAAAGCGTGAGGATCCAAATCGAGAAAGACGAGTCCACGTAGCTCCGGTGGCTGCTCGCATTTCAATAAACCACCCTCAACTTCGCCCACTCCTCCAACTCCGTTCCTTCCACGACGGTGACCACGACCTACACCACCGACCAACTTTTGATGATCCCTCAACCATTCCCACAACTCCTGTGACTCGCAGCCACAATGCAAAGGATTTTCTGTGAACGTTAAAATCAATGCAATTTATATATCGAATTATTTTATATTAAATTGATAGTCAAAGATTACAAAAATTAAAAAAGACAAATTGAGATGATTATTTTTCAAGTGAATTGTTGTCAGGTGTGTTTAGTAATGTCGCGTAAGAGATTATAGGAAACATCTGTCAGGTCTTAAAGCTTGAAACGGAAGATTAGCCGGCAAACTTTGATAAGAGGATGGAACAGGTCAGTAAAGCTGAGGCTTGTTTGATTGTCGTAATACTGGCTATCGATTCAAGACGACGGTACGTGACTTGCGATATGATTGGATTGTGAATATAACCGGTAACAAACTTCGTACGGATCGATAGTTCATTCATACATACGAATATTATACTGGACATGAAAGTTTATTAGACATTTTTATTTTTACTTGTCATTTGTCAAATGTCAATAATATATTCGCGTTATAATATAATCAAAGAAAATCTAATATTTGATAACAACACCAAGTAGAGAAAACGATGAAGAATATTTAACTACTGTATATATACGTGTTAATTTATAAAACCTCAAGTTACCTTCAGCACGAAGGCTTCTTATTTGTGTCTCGAGTGGTCGAAAAGCGTTCAGTGGAAGGTTCTCCAAATAATTTCTACTTAGATCAAGAAGCCGTAGTTTCTTCAAAGGCTTGAATGCTTCACTGGAAATCGCGTTTATCCAGTTACCATAGAGATGCAACTCGACCAGGCTAATTAAATTCTTGAATGTCACTTTGCCGACGATACCGATCTGGTTGTAGGAAAGGTCCAGTACTTGAAGTGACTTAAGATCCTTTGGAAATTCCTCGAGTTCCTTTAATCGGTTGTGCGTGAGATTTAATACTCTCAAATGCTCCATACCTTGGAGTCTCTCTTTCGGTAAAATTTCTAGGCTGTTCATTCCTAGATGTAGGGTCAATAGATTTGGTAAACTTCGAAATGCTCCTGGTGATACTCTTAGGATACAGTTCTGACCTAGAAAGAGATGTTGAAGAGCCGGAAAAGCTTCGAAATCTTGCGACGTGACGATGCTCAAATTGGTACCAGATATGTGAATCTCTTGTAGGATTGGATACATAGCCTCGGATGGTAAATCGTGTATTCTATTGAGAGGATTTCTCGTTAAATTCAGCCAGGCGAGACCGGGAAGATTTTGTCCGGATAATGCTACCGCAGGTATTTGTCGAAATTTATTTTCCGATAGATCGACGCGCCGTAACATAGACGAATGGGCAAAGAAGTTAGCTGGTAAAGCATTCAAGTAATTGTGACTTAGATCGACGAAGACCAATCGGGACAGATTGGCTACGGCAAAGCCAGACATTGTGTCTATCCGATTATGGCTTAAGTCCAATTCTCTCAAATACTTTAAACTAACAAAACTGGCCACGTCCACATTAACTATCTCATTGTTGGATAATGTTAGTACTTCAAGGTTTAGGGCGTTTGCCAAGGCGGAATAGGGAATGTCCAGAAATCGGTTGCGATCTAAACGAATTTCACGGAGCGATAACAATCTGTCGAATATGCCAGGTGGTAGGGCTCGTAGAAGATTCCGATTGAGATGCAGTCGTGCCAAATTTAAATTAACAACGAAAATGTTTTGGGGTAATTTAGATATCTGGGCGTTGTCGAGGAATAGCTCTTGAAGCGAAGGTAACCCGTTAAGACTTCGTTCCATGATGTGACTGAAATTATTCCCGGAGGCGACCAACGTTCGAAGTCCTGGCACGCGGAGACGAACAAGTGCACCGGCGTTTAGCAAATTCTCTTCCAAATTGAGGTAAGACAAATTTAGTAGACCAATAAAAACGCCGCTTTCAACGCTCGTTATAGAACAATTCTTCAAATTGAGTATTTCTATTGGTAGATCCTTTTGAAACATGGTATCTTTCAATACATCCAAACGATTATTCGCCAAATCCAATACACGTAGTTTTTTCAGAGCGGTCAAAGCGTAAGGATCCAATCTGCGTAATCCATTATCCTGAAGATATAATTCCTCGAGCTTGTGCAGTTCGGAGAATGTCCTTGCAGTCACGTGACCAAGCTTATTCATACTGAGCTCGAGAAATTTCAGAGCTTGCATCGGTTGAAACGCGGAATCTTCGATCTTTGATATAGAATTATTCGTCAAATAGAGTCGTTCGACCAATAACAAGTCTCGAAATAGTGGAGCTTGCAAGTGTGTCAATTTGTTATGACCTAACCACATAATTCTGACGGAAGCTTGTCCGCGTAAAGAATCGTTGTGCAATACGGCCAATGCATTGCTGTCTAATTGAATCGACACCAGTGAACTCCCACCGGATGAAGATTCTGAGGCAGATAATTGAAATACGTCGCCTAACATCGTCAGTTGATTACCTTGCAAGTTAACATGTTGAAGACTGTTCAATGTTCTCAATGCACCAGTCTCCATATCCGTGATAGCGTTATTTTGCAAATGAAGTTCGAGTAAAGCTGGTAAAGGTGAAAAGACACCTCTTTTTACTTCAGTTATTTGATTGTCCTGTAGTCTTAATTCTCTCAATTGATGCAACTTAACAAAAGTACCCGGCTGAAGTTCACGAATTTTGTTACCGTCCAAGGACAACGACGAGAGATTTTCGCAATGTTCGAAAAAATCTCGTGGTACCTTTTCGATGTAATTGTTGCTCAGATGTAATTGAATCAATTGAGTCAGACTGGCTAATCCTTTGGCATCGATTCTTCTGATAGCATTTTGTTGTAGATAGACCACTGCTAGACCAATGCTACCGGCAAACGCGTCACTGGGTATTTCGAGAATATTATTTTCCGCGAGATAAAGTTCTCTTAATTCTGGTAACAATGCGAATACTCCACCGATGTAATGGATATGATTATGACTTAGATCGATCGTTCTTAGTCTTTCGTTTCTTCGAAAAGTGGTCACGTCTAGAAATACTATTTTATTGTGACTTAAATCTATCGATTCCAAATCCTTTAATGATATAAATGCATCCTTGTCAATGTTTTCAATTGAATTGTAATAAAGGGAAAGTGTATGTAATACGGGACACGGTCTGAAACAATTTTCTGACAATTTTTCAAAATTGTTGCTACTTAAATCGAGAATCAATAAGGACCTTAATGAACTGTAACCATCGTTCGGTAATTCAGAAATTTCGTTAAACGATAGTCTAAGGGATGCCAAGCTATCGAGTCTTCTAAGTGGTGCCATCGGAAATAACTTAAGTTTATTTTCGGCCAGGTCTAAATCGCTCAGACTATCCTCCAATCCGGCGAATGCGTATTCCGATATCTTAACAATTTGGTTACTCTTTAAACTCAATTTCAATAGTTTCAGACCATAGAAACAATATGAAGATAAATCTTGTATCAAATTTGATTCCAGGTGTAGGGCATCGAGTTTTTTCAAATCGGACAAAGCTTTTTCCGGTACTTGTGTCAAACGTCCTGACAACAGTGCCAAGGATTCTAAACTATTTTTCAAATTAGAAAATGCGTCCTCGTTGATTTCTTTCAATGATGAATGTGATATTTGAAGATGCCTTATTTGAGTTTCTGCTGGAAAACAGCCCTTTTTCAATATCTCGATATTTTTATCCAACTCGTAGAAATTCAACGATTGTATTATCGTATCTGGACCTGAAAATGTTTATTAGACAAAGAAGTTTTTCCTTTTTTCTGAAGTGAAAATTTTAAAAATTTGAATAATATAAAAATGAAATTTTAATACTTAAAAATTTACTTTTCTCTATGAATGCAACATAATATTATAATACTATTAAATAATAAATTATTGTTCTCCAGATATCACGCACACGTTTAATTCACTCGAAACTTGTTTTTTTTTTTTTTGAAGCTTTCACTTCTAACTTGTGTGAATAAAATTGAGAGTATTTTCTTCGTTGATCTTTTGATCTAATTCGAATTCGTTAGAAAGGTCGTTTTTCTTATGATTAGATCATAATGAAATTATATGTCCTTACCACTGGCAATTAGAACAGCTTGCAAAGTACTCCGTAGAGTCTCCTCTGTGGCGCCATCGCATTCGAGGAATAAACCGTCCTGAAAATTATAGCAGGAACAACCTGGAATGGATTCCGTTGGGGGACATTCCGATGTTTGTCCAACTGCTCTTAAAATGCTCAGATTTTGTATTAACAGAGCCTGAATAATAATAATAATCAGGCTTCGCCGACACGCACCAATTTGTTTCCGTCTTTGCGGATTTTGCATCATCGTATCGTCATATCCGTGATCGCAGTTTCTTTTACTCTCTCGTGTTTACGAGTTTCACCTGTAAAAGAAAAGAAAAAATGAAGAAGAACAATAAATCGCATCGTTTCAATTAAAATCCCTTCATCAATTTTTTTATTTATTTATTTTTTTTCAACAAATCTCACTTGGTAATAAAATCAGTTATATTATTACTTTAATTAAAGTTTATTTAATCATATATATATAATTTATTAAATATAATAAAATAATATATATTATCAAGTTATTAAAATTTAAACGGTACGAGATGATAGTACATCTCGTTAATATTTTTCATAAATAAATTAGTTCAATATTTATCAAGCATATACTGAGTAAATGGGGGGGTGGGGGTGGGGGGGTTATAAAATTATACAAATGAATCTAATCAAGCATACTTCCTCGTTTAAACTAAAACGTTTTGCATGGAAATTTTGTTTGAAGTTTATCGTACCGTTCGAAGTAAACAGAGAGAAAACGAGAAAGAAAGGAAGAGAGAAAGACAGAGAGAGAGAGAGAGAGAGAGAGAGAGAGAGAGAGATAGTGGGTTTCGTTGAAATGTAAAGATCACCAAAAGATAAAGAGAGAGATATATATCGTTGGTTATAATTAAGCGAGTAAATAAGAAAAGGACGAAGGGTTGTAGAAAGGGCAGTAAGAGGGGGAAACAGTCGGAGAGAGAGAGAGAGAGAGAGAGAGAGAGAGAGAGAGAGAGAGAGAGAGAGAAAGAGGACAGGGAGGGAGAGTCTTGAACGTGCATTTCCATTATATTCTCCGGAGGGAAGATATACATACGCGTCGTTTATTTAATCTCACGGGGAAACACCCTATGGGGGAGGATGTTCGTTGAATAGTCACCCGCGGCGACATTGCTGCCGTTGTAGACGTTAACTGTTCCCCGTCTGCGTAACGTCCGGTTTTGATGCAACGGAAACGTATAGCGTAACCCTCCCTTTCCGTCCTCACTTTCACACACACAGACACACACACACACACATATATATATATATGGTTTCTGTGTTTCTATCTATCTCTCTTTATCTATCTCTGTCTCAGTCAGCAAGCATACAGCAATGAGTTTCGCGCCAGAGGCACATTAATTTAACTTTATTCTTGCCACTTCCGTACACGTATGAATGCATACAGTCAGAGGGAGAGGGAGAGAGAGAGAGAGAGAGAGGGAGAGAACATGTGGACAACAGATACAATACGACACGATTAGAATTATTCGTTATCAGTTAAGAGTAATATGTTGAAATGGAAAATCTATATTTGATTATTTGATTATTATAGGTTTTATCATTCGCGTTTTATTTGTTACCTTTTATATTTGAGTGAGTGATCATTTGTTAAATTGTTTTTTTCTTTTTTTTCGTATTTTTTTTTTTTATTTGTTTCGTCATAGTATAATAGAATTTTTTAATAAGCATAATGAAATAATTCCAACGTTATAATCGTGTTTTTTTTTCTTTTTTTTATTATGGAAACAAATTGTTCTCCGTTTTCTTTTTATTTCACGAAGGAATGCGTTGATTATAAATGGCGGTGGTGGTGATCGTCGTACAACACAGTGAATGAATTAAAATATAGAAAAAAGTTAAAAACAATATAACTTTATAAAGGAAAAACAGGAAAGTTACAAATAATTAAATAACAGAGTGTAAAATAGAAAGACAATTATTCTTTAATATATAATTTTAGTAATATAATTCAATGATTCATAATAATAAAAAAAATTTCATGGGGAATTATTAAAAATATTTCTTTTTTTCTTTTTTTTTTTCAGATAAGAGAGAGAGAGAGAGGAAAAAGTCGAGGGAAAATACACGGTTCGATAGTTTTTCGTTTGATCATTTTTCTCTTATTTTCGATTCTATTCACAGATCGCCATAGTCCGACGAGTTATACATTGCGAGCAGTCAACTCGAAAAAGCTTTGAAGAAAGTACAGAAAGACAGAGAGAGAGAGAGACAGAGAGAAGCTTTAAAGCTCGATACACGTGCAAGTACAGTCAGTTTTCTCTCATGGTAGGATGTTTCGTACTTTCCTCGTGTCAGCTTCACATTTTTCGTTGGAGAAGAAGCATCTTTACGGTCTCACCTCGTAAAGTATCTACGTAATGCTTCGATGTTTCTCGCGAAACGCGTACGAAAAGCGTTAAGTTCATCTTCGGTAACGACATATATATGTATATATAAAGGGTGTAGTCAAAGGGAAGAAGAAGACAGCTTCTCACGGAAATCCGATTAACGTGCATAAAGTTGATCCATCGTGTCCTACCAACACATTCCCTGGCTATCATTCGCACCCATGTTGTTTAGTTCATTTAATATCTTCCCTATTTTGTAACACAATTATTTTGTTTTCTATTTTTTCTTTTTCGTCATTTGTTATAAAACTATTTTTTTTCGTTGTGATTTGACGGAATAAAATTAACCTTTTGTAATTTCTTATTGAAAATAATTTTAAATTGAACTTTCGTATTTTTTAATTAATAGAATACCTAGTTCGATCGATTACACGACAAAACGTTAGTTAAAACAAAAACAAAAAAAATATTAAAATCAAAGAAACGTGTTCGTTGAATAAAACCAAAAAAATTGGTTGCCATTCGATAAGAGTAGTAGATAGAATTAATTTAAGTATATGGCGGAAGAAAATCTCGGGGTGGACAAGTTCGACGTGGCCACATTTCTCGTAGGGTGGTGGTTGCGATGGTGGGGTGGTGGTGGTGGTGCTGGGGAAAGGGCGTTTCCCATTAATTCGTGGATATTCGCCGTCAGTATAAATTCTCGGAATCGCGATCTCTCCAGACCGGAATATCCCCGTCGCAACGATAGAGCTCGTAGAAAGTTGCAAGAGAGGAGAGGAGAGGAAAGAGAGAGAGAGAGAAAGAGAGAGAACCATTTAAAAAAAAGGGGGTTAGAGTTCTTTCTTCGTATGTAACCGCAAAACTCGGGAGTCACCTATTGTTGTGAAAACTTCGCCATTTTGAATTCAGTTTGCAGAATATTTTATGGTTAGTGGTATCGGTTTATATAGCGCGGTTACGCTCGATTTAATTCACCTTAAAGTAGAAACAAAAAATAAAAAAAGAAAAAAGAAGAGAATAAAAAAATAAAATGCGAGAACGAAAGACATAGACCAAAAAGGGTGAGAGGCAGAAAGGGGGAGGGGAGGGGAGAGGAGAGGAGGGATGAAGTATGCAAATTTTTTTTATCGATTTAACGGAAGGCTTTTTATGAGTCTCTCTCTCCCTCTCTCTCTCTTTTCCTAATTTGATAACGGTGTGTGCGTTAATAAATTTTCGAGTAAGGGGGGTAAAAGTTTTTCCAAAAAAAAACAAATAAAAAAGAAAAAAATAAAAGAACGGGGTGTCGTATAAAAGTTTCCCTTTTTCCCCCTAGAGAGGTATGAGGAAAGAAGGACATCATTCGAATGATGTGTAGTCACTTTTAAATTCTATTCTTTTCCTTTCTATCGTTTTACGGTCGTGGGATATAAAATACCATGAAAACTTTTACCTCTCCCTCCCCCTTCTTCTTCTTCTTTTTTTTTTTTTCTTTTTTTTTTTTTTTTTTACATAGAATTTACGAGTTCTTAAAGATACGGCTAGTGTAATATATTTTTATTTGATTTCCGTTATATCACTCGGATGGTTCATTAAATTTCTTTTATTACACGACGAATCGTTACAGATCACTTCTTCAAAGTCAGTTTGTTCCGTGATTCGCTATTTTTATTCTCTCAACCTACTACTACCACCCCCTTTTTTTATTTCCACTTTTTCTTTTTCTTTTTTTTTTTTTTCATTCAATTCTGTACGCATCGAACGTATTGATCTTTTTATCTCAATTAATTTGTCTCGTATTGTATATATATATATATATTTTTTTATCTTCTTTCTTTTTTTATTTTTCATTTTCTCTATATTATTTAATTTCATATCTATCACATCGTTTAATTCACGTTTTAATCCTATTAAAAAAAAAAAAAAAAATCTACCTTTTGTTTTTTCCTTTTCTTTTTCTTCTTATTGATGTCTCGTCGCTTTATCCGAAGGTGAATGTAACGAAATTTTACATGATATTTTTTTCAATTACGTTACGTACTTAATGGATGAAATAAAAAAAAAAAAAAAGGAAGGAACAAAAATATATTTCCCATCAACCCTCACCCCTCCCCCTCCCCCTAGTCGATATGATTTTTGTTAACGTTTTATGAAATAAATTAAACCACGATGGATATCATTTTAAACGAAAACCCCTGTGTGCATCTGCATCTGTCTCTCTCTCTCTCTCTCTGTCTGTCTGTATTTCTCTTTCTCTATACATATATATATATATATATATATATATATATATATATATATATGTAGATATCGTGAGCTTTTTAACAAGGAATATTTACTGAAGAGTATGAGAAAAGGAAAAATAAGAAAAAAAAAAAAAACTCGACAAAAATTAGTTATAACTCTTGGGAATAGAAATATATCAGCATAGTGGGACGTTATGAGGCGAGAATTAAAATGCATCAAGAGAAAGGAGTGGTTAAGAATTCATCTTCCTTTCTATTATTTTCTCTCTCTCTCTCTCTCTCTCTCTGTTTCTCTGCCCTTTCTCACCCACCCCCTCTTCCCCCTACGTGATAAGTGCACTTTACGAGGCAGACATCATTTTGATCTAAACGCGTGCACGGGTACTACCGTTCCTCGAGTGCAACGACCGGGCCCTGTAAATTTTCTTGCGTATTATACGTATGTGTATGTGTATGTGCAAGCTCAGACTTTCTCACGCAATAGTTCGTGTGGTAATAAAACGAGGAAACGTTTTGCTTTTACGTGAAACGATTTTAACGCAGAGCGTCGAAAGGAAGCCGTTTCTTATATATATATATATATATATATATATATATACAAAATAAACATACACATATATACATGTATATATATATATTAATATGCAAGCCATTTATGTAGAAGAATAAGTTGAAAAATTTTGAGCTTATTTTTGTTATCAAAACTTTCGATATAATGCAGTAAATAGAGTGAGTTTGACCGAAAAGTGCATTGTTTCTATGGTTAGGATCACAACTTTTCAATTTAACCATATATATTATTTATTTTATCATATATATATATATATATATATATAGATATATATATATTTTTTTACATATTACATATGCATACGTTCAAACAAAAATTCATTTTAGAATAAATGAAAATTGCAGTGGAACGTTCTAGCGTTTTTCTCTATAGTTTCTTGTTATTATTATTTTTTTTTTTTGGGAGGGAGTTTGTTCTCATGTGTGACATTTCATAAAACACTCGTTGCATGATATATATCATGCAACGAGTAGATATACTTATATCTATAAGTATCTAAAAGATAGGTATTCGTAATACAACTTTACTTTATTTCTTCTTACTTTATTTTCTCCTCCCTTGTGAATCTTTTGACTACACCGTGAAAGATTATCCACTCTTTAGCCCCCCTCGTCCCTTATCCACTAGATATCTTCTCAACGTTCTATTCGTGTTATCTATCGCTTATGTGAACTGCCAAGTTTCTTTTCTTTTATCCTTAAGGTAACTTTGTACCTTGTGATATATCGCAATGAGTATGTATAGTCATGGACAAATGACTTTTACCTTTCTTGGTATAATGAAGTACATCATTTATACGTATAACTCAATAAGTTCGCGTATAAAGATTAATATTTTAATCTACCTCTAGTAGTATAATAAGAAACCCAGCTACACACTACTACTACTACTTGTCAAAAGTTTCCAATTACTATTTTAAATTTGGAGAAATGAAATTAAGAACAAATTTGTTCTTTCAACGTAAGAATAACATTGAAGAATTAATGTTAATGTTAATTAAGAATAATTTTATGGTTGAACATAAAAATGATAGACAATTCGTACGATAAGATTTAAATTAAAAAAAAAAAAAAAAAAAAAAAACATTAATTATATAATTTATTTATGTAAAAGAAAGAAGGCAAAATCAATTTCTAAGAGGATAGATGTCTTAAAGTCTCATTTTGATTTTTTTGCTTTTTTTTTTTTGTTCTTTTTATCTTTTTTGGTTCTTCTTTCCAATTCGGAATTCCCCCAGTGCTTGAAAAATCCAGTAGCTCGCGGGTTATTGGCTTCTTTTTCTCTCTCTCTCTCTCTCTCTCTTTCTCTGTCTCTCAGTCTCTCTTTCCTTCTTCTTTTCTATTTCTGTCTATGCATCGGCTTTTAAACGGTTTACCTTGTTCCATCCATAGCAAAGAGAAAGAAGAAACTTCCAATTTCCGCAAAGCCTATCCCCTTTCTCAAACGTTTTCGCCCCCGGAGATCGCGAACGGAAGTAGCTCAAGAGAGAGAGAGAGAGAGGCTCTCCTTAGACCAAAGCTTCGAGTGAATCCATAGTGTCCCAGTTTGGATTACCGTCGACCCCTACTTTTTCATCTTTTTGTCTTGACTATCTATACTTGGTTTATAAAAAGATGCTATAGAACATCACAGTGGTTCTTAAAACGTGATTGTACGATTTTTAAAAGAGTGGTGTGACAAAACATTTTTTAAAAATTGCATCGTACCTTTTGTAATTTTTTTTTCTATTTCATATTTTAAATTATATATTAGGAATTGAAATTTTAGTTAATAATGTTATTAAAATAGTTGTTGATTTGTTTTTTCTTTTATAACATTTTTTTTTTACAATGACATTACTTTTATTTCTATTTTTGTTTCTTGCAATTTTGTTAGCAATGATTTGCAAGCAAATAGATGCAGTAATGCATTGATTGCAGCAATAGATATTACATTTATATAATGTAGTTTATATATATATATATATAATTATTATAAATTAGGCTTTAATCTAAATATTAGTATATATAATAATTATTTTTATATATTAATATATTAATTATATATATATATATAGATTTAAAAATAATATTAAATTAATTTTATTATAATATATTATAATTAAAATTTATTATAAATTAAATTAGAAATTATTTCAAATTATTAATTTGAAAATAATATATATTAAATTAATAATTTTACAAATTAAATATATAATATTAATATATTATATAAATATATTTTTTTTTTTTTACATCGATGGTGTGTGATGAATAATCGTTGGAAATTTATTAATTTAAAATCGTGAAAGAAAGAAATTTAAGAACCACTGGTAGCAAAGAGGAGTCTTGTGAGAAAGAAAGTGTGATAGATAGTGATAGATGAAAAGACTGTAAAGAATACACCATGAGAGAAAGAAAGAAAGAGAAAGAAACGAACGAATAAAGATAGAAATGGAATCAAGAATATATTAAGAAAAAGGATAGAATAAGAGAAAGAGAAAGAGAGAGAGAGAGAGAGAAAAAAAGAAAATGAATCTTCCTCGATTTATCTTCAGTTCCTTCGTCAATCAAAGAATCGATCTTCCACAATGCAATCCAATCAAACTTACTCTTGATTCGTTACCATCAAAGTTATATATATAATATCTTTTCGATAAATGGAACCTATCAACGAAATTAACTATTCATCTATGATTTAGAATAAAGTATATATATATATATATATAGAGAGAGAGAGAGATTAGGTGAATTAAGTCAAGAATAACACGTTCAACCTAGCAAGAATTTCCGTTAGTCGATGACATGTGAGTATGAGAAATAGAGAAAGATAGAGATAGATAGATAGAGAGACAGAGAGAGAGAGAGAGAGAGAGAGAGAGAGAGACTTGTCCTATGAAATGTCTGTCGTTTGAATTAGCCTAGACAGTAATACATTTTGTGAATTCCTTCGTGTATGCGACATCCGTCTGAAATATCTCGATTTAAAGGACGTCGTGACGAGTGCGAACGTGATTTGAATGTTTCCTGTCTATTCAATCTTATTTATAAGATAGAGTGAAAGAGGAAGGAAGAAAGGAAGCAAGAAAGAAAGAAAGAAAGAAAGATAGAAAGAAATATAAAATTATGGTAGAAAATTTCATGTAATTTTTAGTACACATAACTCCTCGTGAATTTTTCTTATCCAATGTTATGGCATTGTGTTACATAAATGAAAAGTAAAACGTGACACTAAACGTTTAACGATTAAATATATATATTGTGATTTTGTTATTAATTATTGATTGATTGTTTAATAATTTGTGATAGTTTGTTTCCATTAAATTTATTTTAATTTGAAAAAAATTGTGTTCTCTTTAGCAGTGATTTTTTTCGTAAATTGGAAAAAGAGAAGAACGAACTAGAGAGAAAAATAAGAATAAAAAGAATAAGAAGAAGAGAAATAAGGAAAAGAAAAAGCCCGTAACTTTTCTCCCGAAGACCAATCGTACGGTGGGAAAACAAATGTGAGGTATTTTGGTAGAAAAGAGGTAGCGTTCGATCAACGAAAGTACTTTCTTTTCTGTACCAACTGCAAACCTTTTGCGTAGCAAGAAAGAAACGACGTTTCTTTTAAGTTTACGTGTATATATGTGCTGTACACGTGAAGATTTATATGTTCAACTGGGTGATCCTAACACGTGTAGGTGTGCTGTTGGAAAATGAGCAGTCTCCGATTCTCCGATTCCAAAGAGTATTGGCACATACGTAATCTCCTTTCGGCCTCGTTCACCGGAAATCGCTGATCTTCTAGTCGGCCATTCCTTCTGACATCGTTTTACCTAACTCAAGGACTCTTTCGAGTCCTTACGTGGAATAGTTTCGACCTGCTTCGATGTGATAGCTTCTACAAAATTTACTGCTCTCGTTGTACGTGCAGTAACTTAGGTTAGGCTATCGCGAAAGGTAAGGTAAGGTAAGGTAAGGTAAGGTAAGGGAAGGAAAGGGCCAATACCTTCTCTTGGTTACGGCCGACTTAAAGTTCCAATAGTTTTCGGCTGACCAATCTCCTTTACCGAAAGTTTATCTTCTTTCGAGATAAAGTTATCTCTAAGCTTTAGGATTTTTCTAGATTTTTTTTTTGTTTTTGTTAAAATGATATCTTTTAAATGTAAATGGATATTACTTATTATTTCATTTATGTATATTGGTATGCGTGTTAAAATTGTCATCATCATATATATATATAGATATAAAGAGAGAGTTTGGGGATCGTTTTAGTGGACATCGACAAAGTGAGTACTCCTGTTATACGCATCCAACATTTAATAACGACATTCCCCCATTCATCGAAGTAGATCGGTGAAATATCAATTAGCCTTTTAAACGTAAAAATGGTTTTGAGAATTATTTCGATGAAAGCACACTTTGGCGAACGTAACCGCGAGTGCCCATGTGAAACGAGCTTTAAAGTTCGCATTTCGTTTGGCAATCGAGAAAAGTTTGACGGGTTAGCCGCACGCCAGCCGGTAATTCCACTTCTATCGAAACGCAGGTGATTTATAATTGCTCTCTCACAGTTTGTTCGTTGGATTCATTTTGCGTATGTGTGTGTGTGTGTGTTGTTACACACAGTCCACGCTAACGTAGCTACATATTTTATGGAGTGAACGAAAGAGCAAACTTTGTTCCTTTTTTTTTTATTTTTTTTATATTTTTTTTTTGTTTCCTCGACGTTTTCAAAACGTTTGACATTTATCGATAAATTTAAGTAAATCCAGATTCTGTTTAAATTATCGCCTGTTGCAATAAATTTCACGATGTTTATTGATGTATTGTAATGAGGTCGAACAATTTCACGCTTTTTTTCTCTCTCCACTTTTTCTCCCCCCTTTCCCCCCCCTCCTCACCCCGCCTCGTTTAAAATGACTTCTACTTGGCAATTTTTCCGTGAAACGTTAGAAAGGTGGGCCGGATGTTAGCCACGAGTCCTCGGAATCGGTCACGACCCGATTCGAAGAGAGAGACGATTTCCTGTCTGGGATGTATCTGGATACGTCCGTGATCGGAAAATTTCTGTGACATTGGCAGATTCCCATTCAGTCGACCATATGCTTCGATTTCCTTCTACCGTTGGCTCCTGGCTCCTGGCTTAACACTGAAATTCTCTCTCTATCTCTATCTCTCTCTCTCTCTTTCTTTATTCGTGGATGACCCAAAATACGATACCCCATCTGATACTTTTTGATAGATTTCCAAATTGCGAACTTTTATCGACGTAAAATTCAAATCAATGAAATGTGTTGAAGTATTTTTCTTATTAAATCTACCTTTTATCTACAACTTGATTTGATCGTTCGATTATATTTCATCATTTTATATTTCATAAGTCAATCGTATAATCGATTTAAATGTGACTTCATCGTTGTATTACATTTTTTTTTTTTTTTTTTTTATTAACATTAAGATTAAAGAGAGCTTCCGCTATGGATAAAGCTGTGTTGTAAATGGACAGAAACAAAAGATGAGCTCATGCTCGAATTATCGATTTGAGTGGTGCTTGAAAATTACTCTCGGGATTTGTTATAGAAAGAGTAGCCTTGATATATATATATATATATATATATACCTATATACATATACATATATACACATACACGTTTGACGATAATAATCATTTATAATATCGGGGTGCAAGGTTTAATCTTGGAACGACGAAGCGAGCACGATTCTCATAGATCGACCTTCCCCTTCACACATTCCCTTCACCATCTTCTTCCTTTCACCGACCTAATTTGAAGGTAAACGTCGAGAAAGCGTGAAATATTTTTACGCTTATATACGCGTTGCCATCCCAACCTTCGTAGAGATAGTTCAATACCTCCCTCCATCCCCCTCTCCCCCACCCACCCCTGTTGGTGTTTGGTATTCTCGCGATATAACTACGAATAATTTCCATATTTTTCTTATCCATGGTTGGACGATATTTTCAATGATTAATTTTTAAACATTTTGTATTTTCTTCATTCATTCATTCTTTCTTTCAGGTTTGTTTTCGTGTAGTAGAACTTGAAAAAAAGTGGAAATGAAATTATAAAATATATTTTTTTTTCTTTCTCTCTTCGTAGATGAAAAGAAGAAATTCGTAGGTGCACGAATAATAATATTCCTGACAAGAAAATTAAAAATCAGTGTAGGTAGGTAGGTAGGTAGGTAGGTAGTTAGGAGAAAAACGTAGTTTTTATTATTCGGACATGGAGTACGTTCCTTTATCCGATTCTAAAACTGAGAATATAGCGCTTCCCTCTTTCCAGTGTGCCATACATTATGCCCTTTTTCCTTCCTGCGTGAAAACCTTCATACAGTGCATTTTCATTTTAGCTTTTCTCCCCGTTCCTTCCTTTCTATGCATTTTTCTCTTTCCTTTTTTCTTTTTCTTTTTCTTTTTTTTCTTTTTCTTTTTCTTTTTCGTTTTCTTATTCTTCGTTTCAACGTCCTACTCTTCCTACTCTTATTCTACACGAGATCATGCATTTCTTTGTCGTCATCCTTTTTCATCTTCTTCGTTACCCTTTTTCTTTTTCTTTTTCTTTTTTTTTTCTTCTTTGCTGAAACAATTCTTAGAACAAACTCCGTTGAATAAAAAACCCTTTTCAGGTGGTGTCGGGAATATTTTTGATATTTTTCTTCTTCCATTTACTTCGTCGAAGATAGACGAGTGTGAATATTTGTCTTTTTGTGATTTTTGTTTTTCAAATACAAAGAGGGGACAGTATAATATACTACTACTACTGTTAATAATAATAATTTATAAATAAATTAAAAGAGACAAAATTGGAGATCATTTAGTTGTTTTTCTGGACGAAATCCAGTAATAACATAGGAATGTGTATGCTCGGTCATCACGAAATTTCTCGGAAAAAGGGATTTCTACTTAGCGGATCGGTTTATGTCTGTGGGATTAGTTGGATTTACGCCAAGAGGTTGAAAAGAGCTTCAAAAAGGAAAAAAATGAGAACGAATTAATATATACATACATGTGCGTGTGTGTGTGTGTGTGTGTGTATAAGTGTAATGCGTATGCACGCACGTGTTGATGTATTTAATAAATTTGCTTAATAATACGTGTAATATAAAAAGTCAGACACACACACACACACACACACTTTAAACGAGTGAATACACTTTTTCTTTTCTTTTTAAATCAAATTATTATCATTTGAGATTATTTATTAATTGTTTACAATTAATTATGTTAATTTTTGTCTAATTTCAAATTGAACAATACCTCTTGTCAAATCCCTGAGAAGTACAATTTGTGTTTAACTTTACCATTTTTTTGTTCTCTCTTTCCCTTTCCCATTATTTTTTATTAACTCGAGTCGAAAGGCACGTATATAGATGGATAACCCACAAAGAAAAGGGTTCCAACATTGCAAAGTAAAGTTACGTCGGTGTTGTTCGTGGCTAACAATGCATTCGTATGAATAAAAAATGCAATTACCTCAAATAATGCTTGTAATAATTCGAATGACCTTTCGAAACAAGAAAAATAACGGGGTGTATAGGGAAGGATTGAAGATCTATTATTCATTGTAATGTTTTGTAATTTAATTTACGATCAAGATGAACGTATACAAATACACGATACAAACACACTCACATATATACAAAGGTATATTCAATTCTTTCAAAATTATTATAAACTCGTAGGAGTAAAAATAAATGAACGAAGAGAAAATTATGATGAAAAAAAAGGGAAAAAGAAGAAGAAGAAAGTAAAAGGGAATGTGGTTTGGTACAAGGATGCATCCAATAAAACTCGTGAAATTTCTTTTTCCATTACACAGTATAGTTAATGTTCATACATGTTGTTGGCTCATCTCATGACTCTCTGAATTTAACCCTCTATCTAACGCTCATCTTGTTCATACCGTTGGTTGTTCCTACGCTTTGTGGATTTTCATACTTTAATCAGAGAGAAACAGAGGGCTTAGCCCTTTGCGAAAGCTACATACCCTTGATGTAACTTGTAGTTACGTATCCTGCTCAATATCCTCTGTGATATCCTATGGAAAGATAAATGGATGGAGAACGAGAGGAAGAAGGGAATGGGAGTTGGGGAGAAGGAGAAAGAGATGGGGTAGATGAAGGAGGTACGGGGAGAGGGGGGGGGAGGGGTTAGTATACACACATAGGAAAATTTAATGCCTAGTATTTCCTTGGTTAAAGCATCAAAGCCCAAGCCATCGGGGGTATAAACGTCAAAATGCTTCTGCCGTTGGTTTTTGCTAACGAAAACGCATGTTCTTCCATTTGAATCTCTCATCCCTTCATCTCCTCGTCTGGGTTGGGGGTTGGGGGCTGGACTAGGCTGGGTGTTACTGCCGATTCACCATACCATTACTTTTATTTCCATCCCCTTTTTTTTTCTTTATTTTTTTTTCTCGTTCACTTTGAAGCAATCTCACTGGATAGAATAGGCCGTCTAATCTTTGCCCAGGATTCGATTTTTACCCGCATCCTTTCTCTATGTATTTCTTTGTCCCCTTTTTATTTTATCCCCTATTTTCTCTCTCTCTCTCTCTCTCTCTCTCTTTCGAAAACCTTTAGGAAGGAGAAATCTCCTGGTCCCTCTTCTTTACTTAACGATACTTCCCAGAATCATGAAATTAACCGGATGGTATATACACACATATATACACACACGTACGCGTACGCATCGTTTAACTTTATTAACCATGGACACCCTATTTCTTTCTACTAACATAAATTGCATTGGTATAGTTATACCAGTTATTATTTTTTTTATTGTTTCCATTGATAATTTTTTGATGTTGTTCTTTTCTTTTTATTAATAGGATAAAACCACAAATTGAATTGTAATTCGTTAAATCAAGATTGTAGATCAATTCTACGTTGATATCGATATACGATGTAGAAGAGACTAATAAAGCTTAATGAGAATGCTTTTGTCTTGTAAGAGAAATTGAAACGAGTTTTATTGCATGGGAGAATCGATAAAGCTAGGCTACCTGATGTCCGTTTGTAAGCAATAGGCACCTATTTCACCGTGAAATCAACTTCCAGAATTTGATGTGGTGTTCTTGTATTGTTAGGGAAAGTGAAAGAGAAGGAAAGACAGGTAGACAGATAGACAGACATATGGATGAAAAGACAAAGGTGGATATATACATATATATGTGCGTGTGTGTCTGTGTGTAAAGAGAGTCAGTGAATGAGTGAGTGAGTTAGAGAGAACAAGGCCGATACTCTCGGTGCATTCAAAGAGACCGATGCTGGCGACTAATCGTGCTAAATTATTGTTACTGCGGCTTGCACTGTGGCTTACCACGTACTTCAGTTAGAATGGCGAATTGTATCGTAACGTTTACGTTGCCCTACGTACTTACCAACGACGAGCACAAATTCTCATCGTGAATATATTCCCCTTTCGTTGCTTGAGTTACGAGAGTTACGTAGAACACACACATACTAGGGGTCTTTGTTAAAAAAAAAAAAAAAAGAAAACCTTCCAAAAACTTATATTCGAGAGAATGAGACGAATTCACAGTTTCAAGAGCTAGATAATTGATTATTGTAGGGTTTATTTGTTATAATATTATTACTATAATATTGTTACCACATTCAACAATTATTTTACATTTTATTAACATATTACACAGTAAGCAAGTTCTCAATTTTTGCTCTAATATTTCTTTTTCTGCAGATTTTCACGACACTGTTCTTATTTAATATGTTAGCCGCTTTATAGACGCCCGCCGCTCTGTTACACCGCCGCCTACCGCTCCGTTACATCGCCGCCTATCGTTCCGTTACATTTTTTCAAATCACACCCATTCTAAAGAAATTTTCACTTCGAAAATACGGCTCTTAGAAGTTTCATAAAAATGTTCGTAAGCATGATTGTAAATTTTGTCTCAAAGAAATAATAATAAATAAATGTATGGTTATGTAAATTTACATATACATATATGAAACTTTGCTAGCAATACAATAGTTCACGATACTACGTGTGTGTGTGTGTGTGTGTGTGTGTGTGTGTGTTATGGTAGAACGTTAAAAGGGGGAAAGTGTTGAGTAGTTTAAGATTGAAATGATAATAGGAATAGGAACTTTAGAATAATAGACAACCGAAAGGGTAGAAAAGGGAAAGTTTTGGATAGGTTATGGTAAAGATGACAGAGGAAGTAAAGAGAGTTAGTAATAATAGAGATAGATCAGTTGAGAAAAAGTTAGTAAAAGAAATATGAGTGTTAGGATGATTGTTAGTTTCTTTGAAAAGAAAATAGGAAGGGGAGTAATATATGAACAGGTTATCGATCAAGTGAAGCCAGTTGTTACTTGACAGTTGTCAGAGGTTGATTAAAAAAAATTATTGATATTATTTTCTAATTAATTTTTGTCATCATTTTTTTTTCAATTATAAATTAATTTGTAGATGGATTGTGAACAGTTTCAAACCTGACATATAGGAATCAAATTATTTTTTATGATATTTTTTTTTTAATATAAATGTAATAATAATTTTGTTTTTGAACTTTTGATAATATTCAGGGGGAAGAAAGGAAAAAAAACAATGTTTATAAAAAGAAGTAAGTGGTTGACTTTTAATCAAAATCCATTCGTAGAAATAATCGTTATACGGTCATCGAGCCGAAACTGTGTGCAGCACGTGCGAATTTCAGTCATGCGGGTCCGATCGATGCTATCGATTTCAGTTTTCGTATACGAAATTGAAGGAAACTGTGCTTCGACATCGTGAGCGTGCAGTTTCGAAGTTCAGCCACGTGCAACCGATAGTCGAAGTTTCAGATTTGCGAAAACAGCCGCGCATATTCGACAAACCGCCCGAACTTCCTATTATCAGAATACTGGATAACGTTCTCTCTGTTTTCCTTTAGAAAGGAAAAAGAAGAATATCTAAACGTTATACCTTAGTAACGATATTATAAGGAAATATAAATGTTTTCCGAGTATCATAATAATAGTCAAGGTAATACGATAGTTAATCGTAATTTCAAATAACATTTGTTAACTTTCAAGTGATTATTATATAATATAATAATATATATAACTAATAATTTAGAAAGTTGAAATTTCGTTGAATATAAAAATATTAGAAAAATATTAAAATTAATATAATTTTATTTTATATTATAATAAATAATATTATATTAATATATATATATATATTATAATTTATATAATATAATATTATTTATTAAAATTTTATTACGCATAAATGAAAAATAATTTCAAGTATTGAAATATCACGAATAAAATTGGAACGTAAAAGAAAAGAATAATAAAAAAAAGAAACTGGGGTATCTTAAAAGATAATTTTTAGAATAGATCGTAAGACAAAGGGAATAAAAAAAAAGATAGGTAGGTTCGATCGACAAGTTCTTTTTATCAACTTCAAGGCTTTTCAAAATCACGTTGAAGAGGGGTTCTTTTGGATACCTGAATGCAGACCTTCGACAAGTATACGACGTCACTTTGTACCTTGCCACGCATTTACTCACGTATATACCTACATACCTTCAAACTTCAACTCCCTTCAAACTTTAGTACCACCTGAGATCTTATGCCGCTGTAAAAGAGTACAGGGTCAAGAGAAAGAGAATGAGAACCATTGAGTACAAAAGAATTTTTCCAATCTCCGTATCCACTTGTATATCGAGCCACGTATATGTTGTACTCCTTCCACCACTTCCTCCTCACTTTCCTCACTTTCCCCACTTCCCCCCCCCCAATGAATTTCCGTTGGTTTATTTTTCACAAAAAGGAAAATGACCTTTTTCGAAGAATCGTCTTCAACAAATTTCAAACTATTTTCAATAGAAAATATTTAAAAATGTTCGAGTGAAAGAAAAAAAGACAGAGAGAGAGAGAGAGAGATAAAAACAGTTCGAACGAATGCAAGCAACTTTTTGGTTTAAACATCATCGAAGAAATTGAAAATAAATAGGAAAAATTGTTGAAAAGAATATATATATATAGAACTTTATGTTTACACACAGACATAAGTAAAAAGAAAAAAAAAAATAGATATTATAATATTCTCGCGGAGTGTTTTTTTTTCTCATTTGAAGAAAATCGAAGAAAACAAAATTTGTCGGTAGGTGGAGAGTTCTAAGGAAAAAAAAAAAAAAAAAAAGGGAAAGAAAAAGTCTCATCGAAAATCTAATACGATGGTAATCAGGAAAAAAAGGGCGCTGAGAAGAAAGAGAGAGAGAGAGAGAGAGATAGAGTCTTCTTCGATTCTTTTTCTTCCTCCCCCCCCCCCCTTTCTTTACCAACTCTATTCGTCGAAGATCCCTAGGTTGGCAAGTATTGAAAATTTATTAGAGTTCGTCTTTCCTTCATAGTTCTTACAAATCTGTCTTGGTTTTTTTGATATTTTAATAATCCCTTGCTGCTATTATGATTTGTCCTTTTCAAATTTGTTCATTTTTTTTGTTTTTATCAAATCACAATGCATTTGTTTTACATTTTGATGATTAAAACTCTGCCCAATCACTTTGAATGAATAATTTAGAAATATGTATAAGAATATATTCGTTTATAGTTTAGCATTAGTATTCGATGAATAAAAATGTTGTCAACGTAAATGATGAATAAATCGAAAAGGGAATAGGATGAGAAGTTATAGCAGATGATAACATTCGTAGATGAGTAAAGTGAAAGAACACTTCTCGGCATCTCTTGACTTTCGTGTCGTCCGTGTAAAGAATGCGATAAGAACTTATTTCTTATAGATAGAAGGTTACGCTTTTTTGAGATCGTATACAGAGAAACAGAGAAGAGAGAGAGAGAGAGAGAGAGATAGAGAGAGATAGAGAGAGAAAGATCTGTTAGGCGAAAGGAATGCAACCGTCTTGAACATTTGAAAAGCCGGTCACGTTTTGCAAGAGATAGAAACGAAAAGAAACACGAAGGATATCGTTCGTGACCGGTCGGGAAGCTTTCGTAATGTTAATCAAAAGAGTCATTATACTTACGCGTATGTATGCATATATATATTATAATAACATAGTTTAGCCTTTGACGTGTTTTACTTTGTGAATATTTAAACAGAACGACATATGAGACAGAGACAGAGACAGAGAGAGAGAGAGAGAGAGAGAGAAAGAACAAAAAATAAAGCAGAAAGAAAGAAAGAAAATATAAAATAATGATAAATGAACATTTTATTTCGTTTTACAAACGAGTTTATTTTTCCCTAGTTTCTACATCTTCTTTCATACGAGTAGATATATTTAGCGATCATATGTGCATTACCATTGTCCAACAAAAATGTTCTCTCATTACCATACGACGAATTTCTTTTGAATTGCTACGGTTACTCAACGTATGTATGGTCGCATCGTTTCGAATAATAGTCATTTCGTTGGTCAAAATATAAAAAAAATTGAGAGAGAAAAAGGTATTTTCTTTTAACTATGAAAAAGCATCCGATGTCATATATGTTTATATATATATATATATTAATAGAAGTATGCACGTCGCGTCGTCGTATTATCGTACAAAAGTATATTTCCAACTATGCTAGAATTTCGAGGAAAAATATTTATTTAAAAAGATATAAGCATATTTTCTTATTTTTTTATTTTTTGCTTTCCTTCCTCTCTCTCTCTCTCTCTTTAATAAATATTATTGCATATAGCAAGATATAAATATTGCATATTATAATAATAATAATAATAATAACGGTTTAAATGTAGTTTCTCTCTGTAAATATACTATTTCATATATCTATCCAAAACGATCAACGAAACATACGGAGAGTATACGTAAAGAAGGAAATGATATAATAATATATATATATATATATATATATATATATATATATATATATATATATATATATATATATATATATATATGTTGGTTGCACAGTCTTGTTTCATAGGCGGAGTTTCGTTGCGTTATCAGAAACAGAGCGTTCGGTGATCGGAATTAATATCGTCGTTTATTTAGACCATAGAGTAGGATGGGGAAGTGGGACGGGAGGGGGAGGGGTTGGTTTAAAAGGGAGGAACAATTTAAGGGTAGATCCGTATTCGAGGGCGTTCGGCCGGCACGTCGTTTCCGTAAGTTGGAAACTGCAATGGCAAGTGGAGCCGACTCTATGAACGAGACTTTGTTACTCCGGTCACGCCAATGCCTGGAGTTTCTCATTACGATTCCGTTGGCGTCAGCAATTGCAGTAAGTTGTATGGTTTCCTTCCACCTCTCTCTCTCTCTCTCTCTTTTTTATCTTTTAGATATATATCGCGATACTTTATTACTATTTGGTTGGAACTTGTAACTCTCGATCTAGTTCCAACAATTTTTTCTTTATTCTCTTTTTTTCTTGTTCTCCTCCTCCTCCTTCTTCTTCTCTAATTCCATCGAAATAATCTTTTTACCATTGATAGTATATATTTTTATTTTTTGTCTGCACACTTTTTTTTTTCAAAACATTTAGAAGACGATTATAATTTAACTTTTGTACAAAGGATTATAAAAAAATGAATTTTTTGTAAGATACAAAAATGCATACACGATCTTATGAACTTAATGAATTTAAATGTTTAACTTATGTTAGATAAAATCATTGCACACGTTTAACCAACGAGTTCAACGCATTAAGATATAAATATTTAATACTTAAAAAAGTATAAACAACTAAGTCTCATATAAAAATATAATATAATAAATGACGTTTGAATTGGTCTAAAGGAGAAAAAAAAATGAAAGGAAGGCTTTGAGATTAGAAAGGACGACGTTAAAGATATATATATATATATATAGATATATTTGAAAAGTGGTAAAAAGGTGGCGTGGGTGGGTGGTTTTTTAAGCTTGCGGCGAGCGTGAGTTTGCAATTAGCTCTCGGCTTTTCGTTTTGATACGCACGAATGATGCACAACGACTACGACTACGACGACGAGAAAAGGTGGAAAGAAGAAAAAAGAGGATGAAGAAGAAGATAGAAATAGAGGAGTAAGAGGAGTGAAGGAATTGCGGTAGGGGTGTAAGAGGGAAGCAGGGGGAAGATAAAACGGGTGGCGGCAATGAAAATGGCCCCGGGACTTGTATTGTTCCTACGGCTGGTAATGATGCCCTCGAGCACAAGAGAGAGAGAGAGAGAGAGAGAGAGAGAGACGTTTCGTCGAGTTTCCTGAGAACGAACGAACGAATGAACGAATGAACGAATGAACGGGTTTGCTGTTGCTTCTGCCTAACGCGTATCTCTCTCGCAACGCGTTACCAACTTCTTTCTCTCTTTTTCTGTGACCTGGAGAAAAAAAAAGGGAAAAAAAAAAGAAGAAGCGCTAGCCAAGGTGTGGTAAAGTGAGGTGAGGTGGGGTGTGTGGGGCCCAAGCGAATCTTCTTTTTCCATTCTCTTTTCTATTTTATTTCTTTTTCTTTTTCTTTTCTTTTCTTTCTCATCGTTCATCTTCTTTCTCACTTTCTCCTTATTGGTACCAAGGGGTTGGGTTGGGTTGGGTTGGTGGTTCTGACAATAGCAGACCGATTCACTCGTCACCTAGAAAAGAAGATATCGCTTATTGCTGGAATGCAGCGACGCGTTAGAAAAGTGCCAGAGCTCTTTCCTCGTGCCGGTAACGAGGTATAATATCAAGCCCTTAACCCTCCCCCTCCCCTCCCTCCTCTTCCCCCTCATCGCCACTACCCTCCATGCCTCCTCTAACTCTTTCCCTTTTTTTCCCCTTTTATTTCTTTCTATTATTTCTTTCTTTTTATTTTCTTCTTTTTACTTCGTGAAAAATCCCTGCTATGGTCGATCGCCCAACGCGAAACTTTACTCTCATCTTACCAAACCCCCATTCTATTTTTTTCTTTTTTCCTCTCTACTTCTTCTTCTTCTTCTTCTTCTTCTTTGTGCGCGTTTTGCTTTTATTTTTTTACTTTTTTCTTCTTTCTCTTCCTCTTCCATTTTTTTTCTTTTTTTTTTTATGCTATATGACGTTCTAAAGGATCCATTACTATCCTATCGTTTTTCATCATTCATGCGAGAAAAATGTGCGGCGGAGCAACATCGTTACGAATCGATGGAATGGAAAAATAGAAAAAGTTCTTCAAGTCAATCTTCGCTATGTATGGTTGTTACATCAAAAATCATTTTTATATCATATATATATATATAGTCATTCGATTTAAGTGTAATATCGTAACGTGGAAAATGGTCAAGAGTACCGATGAATGCAAAAAGATTCGCAAAATCGAATCTCGTTCGTACGTACGTTCGTTCATTCGTTCATTCGTTCATTCGCTAGCTAGTAAGCCTCGCTAACTCGTCGTCTCGACGAAGTTTTTTTTTTTTTTTTTTTTTTCACTCAAACGATAAAAGTTCGAAATGTAGTAGTACGCTCGGTGCAAATTACTATCCTTCACGGTTCGTATTCTTCCGTTGTATGTTGAACGGGGGAGTGCAAGTTAAACGTTAACTTTTGGAAAGTAAGTGCATCGTTAACGAAGTCAATTTTAAAGTTAGCAAGCTTGAAAAGTATATCCTTTCATCCTCTTGTCTATTTTCCACCTACTCCACCACACTCCTTCTATATCTCTCTCTTTCTCTGTCTTTCTTTCTCATTTTCTATAAGGTTGGTACCCACCCCCTCCTCCCACCTCCTCCCTAGTCGAAAGTTTCAGTTTTAATAACTTAATGACGAGAGCACCTTTTTCGCTTTATTAATTAATTTGCTCGTCGTTGATCGTGGTCTGTCGGTTGTCGTCGTCGTCGTCGTCGTAGTCGTCGTATGATCTTTTGAATTTTAGAAATTTTCTTCATATAATCTGTGTCTCTCTTTTTCTCTCTTTGTTTTATTTAACGAATGGAATTAGAGTGAGATAAAAAAGGAAGAGAATAAAATAGCTGTATCCTGCGAATTATCATTTACGTTCTACACGATACATTGAAAGAGAATACACTTGTTCATGAACTGTTGGTCGCGTCATAGAACTCGATGACTACCGAGGTTTAAAGCTGATCGAGAGAACGATTTGTCGGAGCTATAAATTATTTCGAGTGGAGGACGATCAATCTCCCTTCGTGGCAATCTACGTCGTCGTCGTCGTCGTCGTCGTCGTCGTCGTTGAAATTGATGCCAAGGGCAATCTTAAATTCTTCTTTGTTTTAATTCGAAGGATATAAAACGCGAATAATTTTCATCATTGAAAAATTAGTTACGTGTAACAATATCTCGGTATAAATAACGGAAAAATAAAAAAGAAGAAGAAATAAAAAATGATCCTACTAGGAATGTTAATCAGTAAGAAGAAATTGTAATTACTTATGTTAAATGATATCAATCTCTGCTACTGTACAGTAGATAATTAATAACTCAATTATTAATTAGAAATGTACAATATTACTGTCTAGTTAATTAACTTTATTTAAGAAAGATATAAAAAAAAAAAAAAAAAAATACAAAATGAGAAAAAGAAGAACGAGTGTTAAATATATTTTTACTTCTTCCTTTTTTATTTTGATATCATCGAAGGATAGTAGTAGTCTCCTTGTATTCAGAATTGATACACAAGTATGGTGTGTACACTATATGTTATTCGTGGTATCTAAGTTTCATTATATAACGTAGGAACGAAATCGATCGAGGTTTTGTTAGTAGTAGTAGAAGTAGTAATACCATGACTGCGATAGATAATTGATTCGGTTGGGACGCAATTAATTAACGAGTCGTCTCTACGTCTACGTTGATGTAGACTCACTGTTATTCCTCGTTAATACGTTTACCTTCTATTCACTATGTAACATATATAAACGTTATACGCATGATTGACCCGTTGTATATCAGTGAAATTCCATTTCTCATGGGTATAAGCAACAGTAACGTGAAATTCTTCGAGGAAAAGACACGAAGGAAAATCGAATCGATCGATGGTGTGTTGTAGTAGTAGTAGTAGTAAGCTGACAATGTTAATGTAACACGTGTTGCGATATCATAGATATCATCATCCGGTTCCTTTCATCTAACATTTATCGTTATTTCGGGAATTATCGCGTACCTCTGAATAGTGTGTTTGTGTGTGTGTATATATATATGTGTATTAATACATAGGAACACAATATCTCTATAGAATATTCAAAGGATTTCGTTCCACCGATAATACGATAATTCTCCGTTCGCATTAACACTATCGTTGCATATAATGAATGCATTAGTGTGAAACTACATACATATATTAACCGATATATATATATTATACTTTATAGTTAAAATATTCAATGATTATTAATCGTTCGAATGAACAATACGTTGGTGGTGATGCTTTGAAAAGGATCAAAGAATAAAATGTCATATTAAAGTGATGATTATTATTATTTTAATTGTAACACGCATGATATTAAATATCTGGACGATGTGTTTGGTCGGTTGTTCTCGTAACACGTGAAAAGAAAACACACTTTTTAGTAGTCACGGTAATATAAAAAACATTTGATTTTTCGTCGGTTGTAGTTTTGTGGGGAAATTACAACGGTGCTTAATTTTCTCATAGAACAACGAAGAGAGCTTCGTGTTGCGTGTAGAACAAGAGTATGGGTAGAGGAGGAAATATATAACACACAGAGGGGGTAAGAGGAGGATTTTCACGTAGGGAATGTCGCATATGGTGTGTGCGTTATTTCGTAAAGGTTATATAATCCATGTACCCCGTGCGCGCGTTTGTGTCGTTTCTCGACGCAACTCTGGAAACGTTCGTGCTCGTGACGCGTACGTTGGTTGGCCCAGCTGTTAATGAGAACAAGGATGGTCCATTTCAAAGAGAGAGAGAGAGAGAGAGAGAGAGAGAGAGAGGGGGAAAGAGAGAGATATTACCTCGAGAGTACAAACACACCGATAATTCCCTCTAGTCGTCTACAATTTTTTTTTTTTTTTTATCATCTTTCTTTCTTTTCAGCTAAAACATTGTCTCTTTACTTTTGCCGTTGCATTTATTTTTGGTTTGTACTCGAACCTCTTTGCATAGTGTTGCAAACACGCGTATTTTTCACTCGTTATTTGCAATCTCGAATTCGTGATCGACCCGAATATATATACATTCGGGTTTCGATTTGAAAAAAAAAAAAGGGTTCTTCTTTTTTTGTGTGTGTTATTTTTGATCTATTTTTATACACTCTTTCTTTGCAAACTCATCGACGACACACGCGTGAATTGTCATCGTTCTCTCTTGTATTCCTTTTGGTCGTTTCGTTTTTTCTCGATTTGTCATCGACATGACACGCATTTCCGATATTTGCTTGTTGCGAGGAAAATAGGATTGCTAAAGGAAGTTGTTAACGTTCAGGAAAATATTTGTTCGTTTTCCCTGCCGAAGTTTACACCCTTAAAAGTGACTATCGATTTTAAAACGCAAAATCGTTTTTGCTTACATTCGACGTTTTATTCGTTTACGTTGCAAATAAATACGCGCATTTATCTGTCACCCATAGTTGATATAACCAAGCGAGAAATGTTTTATCGAAGTTTCCAATGTAAATAAACGTAATTTGCGTGAGCTGCGTTAAAGTTTGTGTCCGTGACTGCTTTAACTTGAGAGAGAGAGAGAGAGAGAGAGAGAGAGAGAGAGAGAGAGAGAGAGAGAGAGAGAGAGAGATAGATGAGATGAGATGAGATGAGAGAAGAGAGAAAAGGTCTCGTTTGAATTAAATCTAGAATGCTGCAAACCGAAAATAAATTCGTCATTGCTAACAACCGTAAGAGTAAAGTTTTACGGGAAGAATAAATTGTATTAAACTTTCCCTTTTTTTTTTAACCTCGATGCTAGGAAATTGGCCGTTCTAATTTTGTTTGAATTTTTGCAGCAAAAGTTTACTCGCCTAGCCGGTATTCTGTATATATATATATATACTATTACTGTATATATATAGTTGATGGTCACTCGTACGACTCTTGTCTATCTCTAAGGACCCTTAATATCGAGTATATTCGAATACTCCAGAGAACAAACTTCGTTTCTCGCGATACCTTTAATTCTTAAACCTATCAAATACTATTTCTATGACATCAGAATTATTAAAAAGACTATTCGACATGACAATTATTTTTTATTTTTTGTACAAAAAAAAAAAAAAGAATTTATTGACACCTTTAATATATCACGTAGAACTTCCAATCGAATAACAAGACATCAAAGAATTGATTCTGTTAATTTGCCAAAGTTGTTTCCTGTTTATCAGAAATTCCTTCTCTCTCTCTCTCTCTGTCTTGTTTCTCTCTTCTTGTTGATACTCTCGTAACTATAGGATTGTAGTATGCGACACGATAGTCGGTACTGTCATTGAAACAGAAACTACCTTGTGTTCCTTAACGCGATAAGTGGTGAGAACCTTGGAGACGAAACGTTGCAGGGAATATGTACACGGTCGAACGAGTTTTCGGAGAAGATATCGATTTTGGGATATGCTTGGTTAATGTGGTAAATTTTCGAGTTTGTTTTGATTAAAGTTTACCAACGTGTTAAATGAATAATTAATATGGTAAACATCTAATTCTTGTTTTCCGAAATTTTCTATATACTAGTCTTTAATCTCTCTGACAAAATCTATGAATTATTTCAGTGATATTTACAACAGTAGGAATTCATTTTCACAATTTAAATAGGTTATATGCTAAGAACACAACACACATATATCTCGAAATCCTTTCCTGCGAATATTAAAATAAATATATATATTATATATGTATATATGTATAGTATATGTGCAGAGATTGTAGAAACACTCGAAGACAAAGAGAAATAACGTGCAAAGAGAGCCTGAGGGTAATCGAGGACATCGGATTAGCTGTCATGCGCTGCCCATGGTATTCCACGTTTCCAACTGCAGTTGCATTCGTCCCTCTTGCTACATTATACCGCGTAACACAGCGGGATGCGCCATTATTCTATGCTTATCTCAACCAGTAAGCCGAGATTACGTTTGGTATACCTGTGTGACTCGCAATCATTTTAATTAATTCTTTCTTTGTATCTCGTAATTCTTCTCTCTCTCTCTCTCTGTATCTCTCTTTCACTCGGTATTTCCCTCTTCCAACATTCCCTCTTCCAAACGCCTCTTCTTTTTTTCCCCTCTTTGTTTTGCGCGTCGAATTAAATTACACATTACCGAAATTTTTAAACGAACCTGTGCGTTTACCGATGTTACTTACAATTTTTCTGTTTTTCTTTTTTCTTTTTCTTTTTCTTTTTGCTCCTCCCGTATATAATCGCGAATAATTTCAGCAACAGGTTATAAAATCGTGAATCTTATTTTTTTGAGGGTTTTTTTTTTGTTTTTATTATCTCCCATTTGTTCTTTTTCTTTTTAAAGACAACTATGAGTATCTGACAAGTTTACTTTTATCCGTGGGTTATAACAATGACGGTATATTAATTGAATAAATCACAGATACGCGTTATTTGTAAGACAAATATCAGGGTGAAAAGGGGGTAGATATAAATTTTCAAATTCAAGCGAGAAAAATTTACGATCAATATCGAATAACGTTCGTATCAGTGCCCAGTTGGCAATTTGTCATTATTCGTTTTTTTCCACCCCCCCGTTCCCATTATTTTATTCCTTCTTCTTCTTCTTCTTCTACTACTACTTTTTCTTTTATTCTATTTTATTATTATTATTTAAACGTAAAATGAAATAAAAATTATTCTGTTTTGTTTAATATAACGTTTAGATAAATTATCATAATGCAATCGCATTAATTGACTGACTTTATTTGAATTTTGATGAAAAATTAAATTCACTTTTTACGTTACGAGTAATAATATGAAATATTCATATAAAAGGAACCAACCCATGGGATGGGAATGGCAGGGGGGTTTGTCAGTGCGAATATACGGAGGAAAAAAATTGTTTTCAAAGCTCGCTAGAGAGAGAGAGAGAGAGAGAGACTTATTTAAACTAAATAAGAAAAAAAGAAATATATCTCATCGTCCCTTTTCATTTTTTGTTTTGTTTTGTTATGTTTTATTTTCAAAATGGATCGTATCTCGGACTTTGACGCAATGCGTTTTATATCCCACTTTGATTTTACCCTCAATGCTATGAGTATGTATATATATATATATATATATATATATATATACATATCTTTTATATTTTTTATTTGATCTAATCGTACCATAGGGAAAAGAAAAGTAAAATCCTTCGTTGGGGAAATCCCTTTTAGGTGGATATATTTCGGTGGGTGGTTGAAGGGGGGAGGGGGAGGGGGTGGATAGAGGATATTACGAGAAAAGCTTTTCTTTTACCTTCGACCGGATATCGATCATTCTAAAATTTGACATATCCTATTCGAAGTTAGGCAAAACTTTCTACGATGGTAGGATAGGGTAGGTTTAACCTCAAAAAGTTATTTTCGTTTTGCAATTTTAATGAATAAATAATGATGCAGTGTGTGAGAACGATGATGAAGGAATGAAGACTGATCGATCACCATTAACGATCAAATAATCAAAATTGATTTCAAATGAATGAATGAATGAATGAATGAATGGTGTCATTGCAGTGTATAGGTTGTTGTAAAATAAAAAAATAATCTCAATCAGTCTCTCTCTCTCTCTCTCTCTTTCTCTTTAGGTTTCTATGAAAAAGTAATACAGCTCTATAATCATAGGATTCGCCGACATTGTCTTTCTATTTGCGTTCGCAATATCGATAAGGTTCAAAGAGTAGAAAGAAATCGTGTGTACATGTATATATATGTGTGTGTGTGTGTATATATATATACATATGAGCTCTTTCTTTTTTACCTCGTCTCTCTTTTTCCTTGAGTTTCTCCTAGCAATTCTCAATCCGCTATTCGCATTCGACCAGAATTTTCAATTTCCCGCGTATTATCCGGGATTAGCGGGCAGACACGGCATTTTTTGGGTTTCTCCCGTAATTCCCAATAGAAATGGGGTGGGGTGGGGTGGGAGTTTGGGGGTGGAATAGGGTGGGGTCTGCCGAAGAGGATTAATTCGAGTGCCACGTTTCGGGTATGACGTGTCCGTCACACTTGCGAGCCTGAATACGGCCAGCCACACCACCTGTGCCGTATTCCACGAATTCGGATAAATAGTCCGAAAGCTTTTTTCATAGATGGTACGCGGTCCGCTTGTTATACTACCTCCCCCGAAAGCTTTAGATTCCGAATGGAAAAAATGGCAGTGCTTGCTAGACGGAATCTTTTATTTCTTTCTC